>NC_039263.1:1468750-1586291 GCF_003368295.1 Carassius auratus
TTATACGTGTAGACTGTTTAAATATAATCTGTTATCTCTCTTATTTGTCATTGGGTTAGACGGAAATAAGAAATCCCACAGGTGTGGTGGGTTTGTTTTGTTCTTTATTGGATTGTGTAGAGTTGACTCAGTGTGCTTCCCCAGAGGCCTGTGTGGAGAACTCCATGTGCCTGCTGCAAAGTCAGATTCAGTGCTGTTGTGAAGATGGCTCTTATTAGATGATTGGCAGTAAGACAAGTCATATCTCTATAGCAATAACTTAGATTTTTGTTTTTGTTCAGTTTTAAATAATGTAGTTTAGAGATGCATCTCAGTATTCAAACTGCTTCATCAATACAAGTACAAATTCAGAGCATATGCATTACAGTTTTTATTTTTATTTTTTTACTTTACACACATATCCAGGAACTGCACACAGAAAATGCAAAATGCCTCACATCTCTTGCAAAATAAAGCATTGCATTTAAAATTTCACAAACACATCTCAAAAGCAAACATTTGCAAACACCTTTGCAATAACATTAATTCCTGTTAGATTTGTGTGTGCTACAATTGTGTGTTGTTTTGCCAAAAAATGTTCAAAGTCAAAGGCCGAGAACTAGTGTATGGTTTTGCAGATTGAGTGTGTGCCTCTGGTGTTTGAGTGTCAGGTTTCAGAAATTGCGTGACAAGTAAAGATTTTGTGGGTACGTAAAAAAAAAAAAGATGTAAACATTGGGTCACCACTTTAACAAATTATTTCCTCTTTGAAATCAGTTTGCTTTTTTATTTTTAATTACATCATTACTTATTTAGATCTTAAATGTAGTCATTAATAACTTGTAATAGATAATCTCAATCTTATATTCCATTTTTAAATATCAGCAATAATGGTAAAAATAATATAAGTTAAATAGTGCTTTATACAGATTGTTTCAAAATCTTGAATGCGCTGTTGCACTTCTGAGAACTTTAAAGGCTTATTCTGTGGTGTTTATGTAAGGTATTTGATTGGTTGTGTCACAGAGCTGTAAAAACAGCAGCTCACCAAGCGAATGAATCGTGTTTGTGCCGAACTCTTATTACAAAGCAAAAACAAACTCTCCTCTTCGATCCATGAAAGTTTATCTCAGTTAATGTGTGCAATGCCATCACACAGTTTGAAACGTCTGTCATAGCCAGTCAAAACTGTTGTGAATAATTAAGCGAAGCATCTTCTCATAGGATAAGAACACGCAGTCTCATGAATAATTGAATAGACACTGATGCGTCATCAATGCACTATAGTCCATTGCCACGTCACAAATTGTGACATCAACACAATATACATTTTAAACCCGGAAGATGAAAATAATGCCAAAAAACGTCCAATTAACCAGTTTTCTTCATCAGTTAAAATTAGCGGATGCTAAATTATATGATGTGCAACACAAACACCTCTGCTAAAATCTCAGAAAAACCAGTCTGGGGTTTCATGACCCTTTAAGCAGCTATACTGAAGAAATAAGAGTTCAGCTCAAATCAGTTCAGTGTTGATTAAATTCTGTTCAGTAACAGTGTTGATGCTGCAAAATTAAGCAATTACAAACAAATTAAATTCAGGTATAAAGCAGAAGACAATAATGAGTTTAATTCAATTCAACTTTTGTTCGTATCCAATAGTGTCAGTAACAGTAATATTCAGTAACATGATTGAATATTAAATGTGTTTTGGATACAAACTAAGCAAGCCAATGACAATGGGATTCATAATATCTATATTATTTCAAATACAAACATTCACTATTTCAAGAAGCTGCTTCAAAGGCAGAAAATATTGTTGTCTCTTGGATGATCCACATCTTGGATGAAGCACTGGTAACCCTCCATCTACCAGCAACTGTGAACTGGCACCATGGGCCCTGGTCAAGTTCAGGTCAAATCAACGAAGAGGTCGTGGCACTGCGGTCCGCTCAGCCATGAAAGCCAATTGCTTTACTCTAATTATCCCTAAGTGCTGGACAATTAGACACACTTGACATTTGCATTACTTCCAAATTACAATGACTGCGATCAGTACCTCTGATCATTTGACTTAATGTTAAACTAGCAACCTTTTGAAACTCTCCAGCTATGGAAACTTGGCGTTCCCAGTGGAACGGCACCAGTTAGATGCACGAAGACAGACTGGACACCTGTCAACATATCTCTGAGCGCTGATGAGCCTGGCTCTGGGATGTTTGAGCAATGATCAGAATTCAGAATGGAAATGATGGGTCTCTGGAACGTTCCACATGGAACTGAACATCTGACAACGAGCAGAACTGGAAGGCAGCAATGTATGGCAATTCCCACAGGTTTTGCAGGATCTGCATTGCAGAAAATGGCAGTGTTATGAGTACTCAGTACAGAACTCGATGCAAATCTGCAAGAATTAAGCCACTTTTCTCACACTTTATGGACATAATCTTATGTATGTAAAGATGCCTGCCATTTTCTGCTGGTGTTTGCATTTCTATGAATAGCAGTGTTGGCTCATGGGTATATTTCAGTTATTGAAATTTCACCATACGAAGATTGCAAATTATTTCACTTTGGTTAAATGTCCCATCTGGGTTTGACTTATAAATAAATGACTATTAAAGAACACTTTAGAACTATTTACTGAATGTGCTTGACTATGTGTGTGTGTGTGCGTGTGTGTGTGCATGCGTGTGTATTTGTGTACAGGTTTATATATCCTTGTGGGGTCTTAAACCTGAATACACACAGACTAATGGGGAATCGTGTCATGGTAAGGACCTAAATTGAGGTCCCCATGGGTACAAAAACTTATAAATCATACACATTGGGGTTTTTTTTTTTTTTTTTTCAGAATTAAAAGATGCAGAAAGTTTCCAAAAACCATTACGCCAATGGGGAGTCTCTACAAGGATAGCTGACCAGACGTGTGTGTGAGTAAGTGAATCATTTCTTCAATAAATGGCAGCTGTTTTAAGGTAATTATTTTTGAGTGGCTCTTTTGGAGCTTCAATATATTCCTCATTCTGCATATTATTGCTTGTAAGTATCCAACAGAGCAAGCTTCCGTCATGTAAAACTACATCTTGTGCATTAGAAGGAAGTCCATCTTAGACTGTTTGCCTAGTCTATGTCATACATTCAGCTCTATAAACACAATCCAGGCGGGTTAATAGTCTTGTCAGTGGGGGTAGGTGTCTGTCAACACTCGCTCAAGTCTTGTCAGTAGCACCAGGGCACATGTGGCACAGATCCTCCCTGTGTCGTTGTGTTTTACTGGGATCTGGAGCTGGAGCCGGGCGGGGAGTGTGACAGGTGCTAACAACGGGTGGACGCTGTTAAATACGAGGTTGACAAGTGAGCACAATGCGACGATGGCGAGAAATTCAGTAAAGCATGGCATCTGCTCCAGCAACTGGGAGGACAGTATGAGGTTTCAATTATCCAGATAGAGTCATTCGTAACTAGCCAAGATTCAACTTCAGCTGACTGGAATGCTAATTGGAGGACGGTCACCATGAAGTGTACACTGCAATTGTTGCTAGAAAAACTGAAACATAAACTCAAACTGTGGATATGATGTTCACAATGCTTTAAATGTGGCTTTTAAATCTGATCTCAGTTAAGAGTAATGGACAGTTCTTGACACTGTTTTTTGTTGTTGTTGTTTTGTTTATATCAATTGATAAACAATGGGAAATTCTTTTGCACTAATGCAATAATTTATTATGAATATTATCTATAAGTACAATATTTAGATAACAATAATATATTTTTTTCATTTAATTTCGGTATATTACCATGCTATAAAACTATATTGTATGTTGTAACAACACAATTATCTAAAATAATTTAAATGTGTAAAAAATTGTGGCCGGGTTTCTGATTTTTTTATTTTTAATAAAATATATATTTATTTTATATTTAAGGGGGGAAAAAAACAGATTACCATTTTCAACATAGGGAAATTAATACCTACTGAATTTTAATATTGAGTCTTGCCTTCAAGATACGACATCACATAAAACACACATAAAATACAAGAATTTTGTACATATCAAAAGTGTAAGCACTGCACTGCAGTGTTGCGAAAACCCATGGGCCCAATTTATGCAATTTCACCTGGAAATGAAATGTGTTTTTAACAGCTTTAGAGAAGTGCTTTGTCGTTCCAAGGTGTGGATGGTTTGTTAAGAGGATGTGATGTGTATTTTCACCTTTTTTCACTGCTTGTGTTGGAATGAGTGTGTGTCAAATCTTATTTAATGAAAAGTTTTTAGGTAGGTGGGCTACGGGGCGGAAGGCTGATCGTAATGCCGAACCTCATTCATTCCATTGTTCTTTTTCATGATTACTCAACGGCTAGGCTTTGTTTTTGATTCCCAGGTAACACACAATTATACACACTTTGGTCAGAAACAAAACGAGAATGTTGTCACGACCCCCATGTGTAGAAAATACCAAATTGTCTGCAATTTAAAGTATTCTGTAGTTGTTTAACGACTAGCATTTTGGCTCCAATCAGTGGGAACGCTCCTAATAGATGTGATCTTTATCTGGGTTTCCTTGTCAGGTCCTCAGACTTTCCCTTCTTATCTTAAGGTCACTTTATTGCTATTATAACGAGGCTTGTAATGGGAGCCCATTTCAATAAGTCCATTTTCACTCCCCTTCTAAACAACCCAAATTACCCAATTGGAACATGCTGTAGGGTGTAGTGTGTACTATGTCTGCGCTTGTGCCTTTCTGCATGTTTACTTGTTGCTTCGAGGCGGACTTTGTTGAATCATAACCTGTTTTCATCACCCAACCCACCCAGCCCCATAGCATGTGTAGTCAGCTTATCTTGGCGAACCTTTAAACAATTCCAATCTAATTATCTAATATCGCTGTCACACAGCATTTAGCAAGCACAAGGCATGCTTTGACAGCGTCTGGAGCAACAATAAAAAAAAGTCTACCGGTACTTAAAGCATTATCAGCTGTCTTGGACCCATAACCGTGACCTTGTTCCTGCATGTCCTTCAGTATGTGCTAACATGTTGTAGTGACCTGCCAGCCAACCGCTGATAATTATTTCCACTGAACGTCTTGCTTTGGGCACAAAGTCTCGCTCCGTGAGCCCAATTGGGAGCAATTTGGTAACCCATACCCCTGAACATTAGTAATGAGAGCTGATCGAGTGGAGACCGGGCCTGCATTAACCTTCGGGACGCCCTGGTCATGTTGAGGGGGAAGCGCTGGCTTGCCTCCAGTGCTGATTCCTGGGGGCTGGAAGTAGGGCAGCCCACCCAGGACTGGACTCTTGATTGAAGGGTTACTGAGAGAGAACGGGCGGCAGCTGCACAGGGGGCTATTTTTGAAAAGCGGACATCTTTGTTTCTAGCAGGAACTGTAATGAATAATGCTGTACATTTCAATAAATTCAATAAAATGGGTGCCTTTTCCTGTTTAAGTACTTTTTTGTGACTTTTAAACATTCTGCCAGGGCTAAAATGTGTGTTAGTTGTTAGATTGTGCAATAGGTTAAATTAATCTGTTGCAGTAATGGAGTTGACAGTTTTACAAATTATATGCCTCTCATGATATGTTCACACCAAAAGCAAATTTAATTATTTGCACGTATAGATTATTTACAAAGTTAATGCACTGACGAGAAAAGAGGCGAATGACGTGAATTAGGCATCGTGAATCCTGCAATCGAACAAGTGATATATGCCTCATCCGCGACTGAGCATAAAATTTGCATGACGAGTTGTCGCGCGCACCAATCAGCGAAGAGCTTATTGACAAGTCCAGTATGACACGTGGTTTTATCAGAAAATGGAGGAGAGCATAATGATTTTATTTGTGTGAGTAACATTAAAAATTTCCCGTAAGAAATCTGAATAATGCAATGAGAATATTTGGTTTGCGTTTGGTGTGCACACACCATTAGAAAGATAATTGAATGTAGACATCGTGGACATTAAATTGTGTACTTTTAAACATCCTGTCAGGTCTGTTTGTTAAATTGTAAATGCTTGGGCAATATTTTAGATAATTTAATAGATAAATAAACTATTAAGGTAACAGTATACTTTTGTAATACTATTATACTATACTATTATACTGTGTAATACTATACTGTTGTTCGTTATTAATTCATGTTACTAACTTGAAATGTAAAGAAAAATATTAGAATACAGTAATTATTATTGGTAACCTTTTTTAAGGACCAATTCTCACTGTTAACTAGCAATGTATATTATTATCTCTTATAAAGCACAGATTAACTTATTCTGCATGACCTTATTTTAGATAATTTAATCCTACCCCAAAAAAATCTTAACAACTACCTTATTAACTATTAATAAGATGCAAATCAGGAGATTATTGACTCAAACATTGTAGTTAATGTTTAGTTTGTGATAATTGGACCTCAAAATAAAGTGTGACCTTAAAATATTGTTCATTGTTTGTTCATTATGCCCAATACATTAACTAAAGTTGAAATTGAACCTTATTGTAAAGTGTTACCAAAAAACTCACATAAGACTGTCATACCACTCACTTCTGAATTAACCAATACAGAGTAAAAGCAAAGCCTAATGATAAAACTTGCACTTCATTACATTGACTTCCAAAGTACTTGAACAGACGTTTTAGCAAGCTTCCACTTACGACAGCTTGCAATTAGTAGTTGCTCCTGATTGCATCAGGTTCTGAACATCTCAAACCTGACACCAGCTAATGATCATCCTAAATAAGGCAGCTATTTAAGAGACAGAAGCTTATGAGTTCATCCTGCCTCGCCGTCAGTCAATCATTCAATGTTACATGACACCTCTCACTCTCATTAAGTCTGTGTAGGCCACTTCCACCCAGACTTCAGAGGAAATCAAACAGGAACAGAGAAATGAGGGGATCTGATTTATTTATCGAGCATATACTTGACTAGACGAGGTTGGCCCCAACTAACTAATAAGGTGTTTGTTGACTGCTGTTGTTCTCGCTGTTTAATTGCTTACCTTCATTAAAAAACAACAAAGAGTTAGCAGGAGAAACATTCACCCCGGATCTCATTTCATGCATGTAAAGTTGAATATTAGTAACCGTGGTGCCAATTGAATGTCTACGTAACATCACGCTTATTACTTACCATTAGTTTATTAAGACAGAAAGGAAAGAAAAGTTTCGGATGTATCTGACAGACAAATCAGATAGATTTACGCACCCCACTGATTGGGTGACAGAACGGCAAACAAAGCAGCTTTTTGTTCCCGTTTGTATCCGCAGTAATTACCACCACGGCAACAACCTCGCCTTTCATCTTTTCAGTCACATCACACAGGGAGCTGCAGTCAGAAGCGGCAGCCGCCACTGTGCCACATCTGCCGCGTGCCGAATCAGTGCGCTGTCCCGCTGGCATCACGGAGTGAGAGTGAGCGTGCGCCCAAAACAACAACACATTGGTCAGGCATCTAGCTGATAGTGATTCGCTTCTGTCAAAGTTGACTCCTTGATTATTTGGACTCAAAATGGGCTTATCCGTTCAATATGTCGTAGGTCTGTTGTTATGTAGGTAAATGGAAATCTGTAGAAAATATTTTATGTCAAGTTCAGTTCTCGAATATCCAGGAACACAGGGCCATCGTTAATGTTATTAAAACTCCTAAAAAGAAAAAAATAATATACTAAATATAGACACAGTTGTTCTCTTACAGTAAGACTATAAAGCTATAAAAAGAGAAATCCACACTGTAAAAAAAAATGCTGTAAATATTACAGTAATAAACAGCAGCTGTGGTTGCCGGAATTTTACCGTAAAAAAATAATATGGTAACAACATTTTAGGTTTTACAGTTTTACCTTAAATTTCATAAAATACTGTTAGTTCATTAACGGATATAATGTTAATATACCAACCTATTGAAATACTGAAATCTGTTTTGTAACTTTGTAATACACTGATAGCCACCAAATGCAGGTGGTACACTTGATCACATGATGAACCAAAGCCCATCACAAGCAGTTTTTAAATAATAACATAAATAGAAGGTGCACAGTGTCATTCACATAAACACTGATCACCATCATGGTGACACACATGAAACTGAAATAATGCAATAAACATTAATTTAACAACATTAGGTGTAACACATATCCCTAATATACAAAACTGCTAAGAAAAACAAAGAAACAAAAGTTATTTAAAAAACTAACAAAAATGTAACGCAGGTGAATTCTGGGAATGTCAATTTACGGTTATTCACTTTAAATTATATGGCCTTTTTCACTTCCAAAAACTGTATCCTTCCGTAAAATTACATGTAATGTTCAATACAGTTTTTCACTGTATATAGCAGATATAGTAATAATTTAACATTAACCATTTAACAGGTTTTTACTGCAGCATTCTTACAGTCTTTTACCGCTAAATTCACTGTCATTTTTTAAAGTGCAAATGTTTGAGTTTATATTCCGATGTGAGAATTTCATATTTAATAGCTTTAAGGTTGGCTCCATATTTAATATGACATAAACTGGGCCTGTAAAAGTCTGTTTAATATGTCATATTCCTGTATCATGTAGAGCATACTTTTTGCAATTTGAAATATCCTGGGTGTTTTGTCCAATGGGAATATATTTAAGTAACTAAAAGAGCTATGAAAACAGATATAAGCTCTGGAATTTGATTCTGGATTGATTAAATGATTGAAATATATTAAGATCTCTAATTTGGATGTTGTATCTTGGTCATTCTAGGCACACTGTGTGAGACAAGATTGAGACTCTAGAGACATATGAGATTATAATCTGTTCTCAGGAGAAAAGTCTGAGATGCATTTAATCTCATTGGTGTCTAGGAGAAACAATTGAAATTTGCATTTTGTTTTTCCTGGTAGGATATTGAATGGGCCGTAGTGAACTGTGTATAAAAATAGCTTCTACCCTACCTCTGCTTTCAAGTTTATTGTACTGCTCCATAAGTAATGTATAGATACATTTTTAAAAAGACAACTTTTAAATATAACATATTGTGTGAGAAATTGCGAGCTATAAATCTACAGACCCTTGGTTTATAGGCAGTTAGGTTTTTAATTAGCAGACTAATAATTTACAGTCAGTTCAGCAGACTCACAAATTCAATACTGATGCAACGTCAATCATAAAATGTTGCATTTGGAAAATACACTTCCAAAGAAATAAAAGACAATCAAAAGAAACCGAATATAGATAGTCATATAATATTTGACTACCTAAATGTATGTGCAGTTTCATAAATGATCAATACAAAGTAATAGATTTCTATCAAGTACTAATGGATACCTATTCTGCAATGTCACCAATGACAAATACACAACACATTTGAAATAAATGTAAATGTATTGTGGCAATTTTCTTTCATCATACTTACATTTGCATTAGGAAAATTCACATAAATGCTGTACATAAATATATAATTTGATTAACTTAAACATGACTGCAACTATAAACACAGATATATGTTATTTTGTTATAACATTAGCATCTATCCAGCTCCCATGGGAAAAAACAACATACTGTATAGACATTTTAAAGAAATAAAATAAAAAGAGTAAATTTCTTTGACGTTTTTTTTTTATAGTTTTCCCAGTTTCACTGACTGTAGAGAATTTGTAATGAAATGAAAAACATTCAAATTCTGACATTAATTGAATGTATATTTAATTAAATAACAAAAAACAAAACAAAAAAAAACCTTCTTCACTTCAAAATTTTCCAGAGATTGATAAATGGTTTTGGCTGGATCTTTTGATTATGAGAGACAACCGACCTTCCATTTGTATCAAACAGAACTATGCTGCCCTCTTTTGGTCCAAAAGGATCATACCTTTGGGTCAAAAGTCACTTTGCAAGAAAAAAAAAAAGGTCCTCATAGCTACTCCAAGTCATTAAAAAAATAAATAAATAAATTCCTGCTTAAAAGTGAACCTATTATGTAGATTAATATTAACTGTGAAACGTCACAATACCATCTGCTCTACAAAAGAGCGGAGCGATACATCGCAGCATCCAATGCGTGCACCCAGACCCCCTAATCTGACAGACCATCACCTCCCAATCGCTTTTGTTTGCATCATTTGCATTCACCGCAGACTAAAAGGGCCTCCTGTGTTACAAAACTAATCCTAAATCTTTTGTTGCTAGTGGAGATGATCTTTTGACCTCCGTAATGCAGTGATACTGGAAGCCGTCAGCCCTGCGGTCTGGAGCGAGCGTCATCCTCACCTGTGTCCAGATGTCCCTAGCAGCTGCTCGGCATTATGGATCTTTCTGATGCCACCATCAGTGTGCTATCATCTCGGAGGATGGACACTGCGGACGCTCACTAGTCTGTACTTGTGTGCTAGTGATAGAGTTTAGTGAAATCCAAGTGCCTATTGATGAAAGAAAACAAAGAGGGTATTAGCTGGCTATAGATACAAACTGAATTTGTATGCTTCATTTAAATGTCTTGGAGCACAAGAAGAGCAGTGCTTCATGTGAAGGATGCCAGAATTTATTATGCAAACATAAATTACAAATACTATTCTTACAAATATTGACTTAAAAACACATGCTTTCGATTTTGGTTGCTGCATGAGTTCAGATTTGATTAATCAGTCTCTTGATATATTTTTTCTTCCTCTTATGAAAAGTGATAGAAACCTTATACTGTTTGTTTTTGGTTTGCTTTTGTTTGTTTTTTTTCTATTGGAGCAAACGTGAAGGCAAAAATTATTTTTCCATTCCAAAGAAAAGCAATTTGGCACAATTTTGTATTATTATTTATTAAAAAGACAAATAAACATGAGATATTTTATTATTTTAGATTGTAAAAGTTTTCATTTACTGAACCAGCCAGTGTGTTGACCTCTCTAGACCCTCACGTTTCAAGGATAAGGTAATTTAATAATGCTTTTAATAATGTCACATTTTATGAAAATGCAAGCTTTGTTTAGTTCAGATTGGTTGACCATAAGAAAATGCAGAAACAATTTATTTTACAGTTAGTATTGTTCATACTATGTATTTGTTATAATAATTTCAAGAACTGGATAATTACTAGGCAATAACCCTGAAACTACCTCTAAACGTAACCCAAACCCATATAGATACATTAGTAAGTACACTGTAGTTACTGTAATTATCTGTAATTATACATGAATTACATTGTAAATATATGCAAATAAACAACAAAACAATAATAGACCCACTACATTAAGTGCCCTTAACTATAACATTTAAATTGATCATGTGATACAATGAACTTGTATACATACAATTTTACATTGCACTTATATTTAAAGAAAGAAAGAAAGAGAAAGATGCCAATTTGTACATCTGTCATTTATTTCTGTTATTATAGTAATGTAAATATAAAATTTATATTTAGATAAATACCATCAAAACTGTCCATAACTATACCCATTTTTTCCACCGCAATAGCAATAGATGTGCTTTGCAATTCAATATGAACACCATAGCACTTCGAGTTTCAAGGAAAGTATTCGAGTACCTTTCCCCTTTCCGCTTTTCAGTTTTGTTTTGTTTTGTTTTGTTTTATGGTGTAGCGTTAGAAATTTTAATGAAATAAGTCATCAACCACATTTGTGCTATGGAAACTCCCATAGTTTTATAGTTAAAATTTACAGATAGTTTAATCTAGGGACCAGAATATCAAAGAGGCCCCGTTTGATTTGGGCCAGTAAGCATAAACTCATAGCAAGCAGCTTAAATGCCCTACAAAACCAACTAGCTACACATCCATCCCAAGCAGTGGCATGCACAGACCTCTGGAGTGGCAGGGGCGAAATGGCATTATGAGGGCACAATTGTGAACCATTGGGGTTTGGGGGGGTGGGTAGGGTCCATGATTTCATCGTGATTCTTTGTCATGTTGGTTTTTCTATTTTGCAAGCTGTTTGAGCATTACAGCCAAACAAATATCCCTATAATAAAGACAAAGCTTGTTACAGTAAAGTAACAAAATATGAAAAAGTATGGTGGATATTTAGGCCAAAGTGGGAGAAGATACAAATCTTTGTCATTATTTTACATTTGTTATATATATATATAAAAAAATAGAACAAAGTTAAACATTACAAATACAAATAATATACAAGTAAACAGTGTTTTATTTTCAGGTACAATAGGATTAAGCAGGAGCATTCAAAATATTGAATGAACAAATAAAAATAAAACACTATACAGATACATACATTGATTCCTGTTAAATCAGCTGTATCAAAGTTTTTCAGTCAAGAGTATTTTTCTCTTGAAGGAATAATTCTCTCAAAAATTTAAATAGGTTAGTGTTTAGTTTTTTATACCTTCATGTATAAAACGTTGTTTTAAACCTGAATGTTTCCTTCTTCTATTAAACATTTGTTTGGGACAGCATGTGAGTGAATAAACAATGGTAGAAATTAAATTTTAGGTGGAGCCGGAGGGAAGAGGGAGCCCGGTGGAGCTGGTGGGATGCCGAGCCACGGTGGAAATGAGGGAGCTAACAGCCAAGGCGGAGCCGCTGGGTCGAAGGACCGAGAAGGAGTCCAGGGTTCGGAGGCTGGAGGCAGAGACAGGGAATCCACACGCCAAGGCGGAGCTGGAGACTGGAAGTCCCGCTGCGAACCATCGCGCCCAGATGGCACTGACTGAGGGTGAGCTGCGGGACTGACTGGCACCAGAGGAGATGAGGTCGAGAAACTGGCTGGTCTAGGAGGAGATGAGAGTGGGAGGATGGGAGGAAACACAGGAGGAACAGGATTGGACATTTCCTGCAGAGAAATAGGAGATACAGGGCTAGACTGAACCGGCGGAAGTGGAGCAGAGGAACTGGCAGGTCTAGGAGGAGGCAGGAGAGGGAGGCTGGAAGGGAATACAGGAGGATCAGTGCTGGGCGGAACCAGCGTAGACACAGGAGATTCAGGGCTGGACGGAGCCAGTGGAGACACTGGAGATTCAGGGCTGGACGGAGCCAGTGGAGACACTGGAGATTCAGGGCTGGACGGAGCCAGTGGAGACACAGGAGATTCAGGGCTGGGCGGAACCAGCAGAGAAACAGGAGACTCAGGGCTGGACGGAGCTAGCGGAGAAACAGAAAATTCAGGGCTGGGCAGAACCAGCAGATACACAGGAGATTCAGGGCTGGACGGAACCTGTGGAGAAACAGGAATATAAGTCTATAAGGTCCATTATTTCCTCCATATACTTCCCAGAAAACGAATGCAGCTTACCCTCAGTCGCAGGAGTGTGGCCAGGGCTTTCCTCCACGCCCTCGATCTCCACCAGTAGTTCCACAACGGACGGTGTTGCCGGCTCACATACCTGGTCACTCGCGCTCTCGAGTCCTTGTTATCCGACCGTGACAGGCTCGGCTCTGCAGCTGCGGTGGGCTCTAGCTCTGTGCGGCGGGATGGCTGCTGGCTGGTCTCTGGGTCGGGAGCGGGGCTGGAGATATCCTCTTCAGTGGGACCGACGGTGAATGGGGTTCCATTTTTCTCCAGCAACCATTCCACGAAGGCAGTAAAATCCTCTCTGGGACCATTCGCTGGTAGGCGTGCCTTACAACAATCGCTCAGGCCGGTGTAATAGAAATTAGAGAGCGGGCGGTCGGGGAAGTGGGTAAGGCACGCCAGATCTAAAAAGTCCCTGGTATGGTCCTCCAGCGAACGGTCCAGTAGCTCCAGGCATAGGAGTCGGACTGCTGGGATTGCCATTCAGAGAGGGGGAGGAAAACAAATGACAAAAAGGGAAAGAAAAATCCCCGCTAAACTACACTTTTGGGTCTGTGATTCTGTTATGGTTTTGCTGGTGCGTAAGCAACGAGGAAGTCGCACGAAGAAGACGATATACAAAATGTACGTTTAATGATCGAGGGAGAATAAGGGCACATCCAACATAATACATAAAGTCAACTTAATCAAAGACGAGGAGGAACTAAACAGACAGGGTATTCAAGAACATTTGAGGTAATCAGGGAAATGGAGACAGGTGGGGATTAATCAAATCTACCAAACAAGAACAGGAAAAAGACCAAATAAGGAAACTGAAAGTCACTGAATGTAACAGCTTTAAAGCAGATGTAAAATAAATAAATAAATGTACTTTTGTGAGCACAGTGTCTCGTGAGTGTCTCACTGATAAGTGTTAAGGTATGTCACAGTATATTGATTCGGCGGCGCCAGAGCTGCAGCTAAGAGAATGTGCGCTGAAGCACAATTTCTTTAAAAGCAGATAGTGGAGACATTTTTATCATTCACGATCAAAAATCTTCATATCACACAATCCAACCCTCAGGCCTCCAACTTCTGTCAAGCTAGCATGAGGGGAAGAAAGATAGGTAGTGTGGTGTTTATATTGCTACTACTTGAAAGCTGAGAAGGAAGTGTGGCCAGATGGATTAGGGGAAGTGAAACAGGTAAGAAACAGTAAGGGGTATAACTGTGCCCCACCTCACTTTCTTCTACTGCTTATAACCTGATTTTGTGCCAGAATCATCCTTTAATAGGCATAGAGGTTTGGGGGATACATACATTGTTTTAACAAAGTTGCTTAACACCCGTACCAACAAGAGGCCACTTCCATTAGTCCGAAATGGTCACAGTTTATATGGTTGCCATCTGCCTGGTTTTAGAGGAATACGTTTTAAATGCTGTTGCTAAATAGTAAAACACTTTATAAACCACAAACCAAAACCACTGAAACAGACACAACCATGATTTGTAGATTTACTACTTATATGCGAGTTTATAGTAAAACATTGATGTCTTATAAGACAACCAAATGGCCTGCTGCTCATCACAGTCATGACTGGTTAGCACAAATTACAGGATTCATTACAGGATTATGATTGAGTTATTATCATGAACTAAAACTAAAATCATAAAAAAATGCATGAATGAATGAATGATAACTGTATTTTATAAAACATATTTATTTCAGCAATTTGCCAAGGAAAACATTTTCATTTTTATTTTATTTAACTTGAAGTACTAAAACAACTAGACATATATATATATATATATATATATATATATATATATATATATATATATATACAATTATAATAATAAATAAATAAAAATTAAAAATTAAAATGTATTTAAATTATAGACTTGATAAACTAATACATATGAACACAACAAAATTATTTTAACTAAATAAAAATGATTTGACATGAGGGTGGGTAAATGATAACATTTACATTTTTTGGAAACTATTTTATTGTTTTTCCTACAAAAAAAAATATTTCTGAAATATATGGTTACACACATGACATGTCACGCTCTTTATACAAGTACTGAAAAACTCCAAGCCTTTCACTGAGAGAAGATTCTCATTATTAAAGCATAATTTTAGTGGTTAGTCATGCAGAGATGCCAATCACCTGTTTTTCACATGCTAAGTGTTAATAAACTCCCTAAAGAGGGGCAACTTGATTGAGTTTCTGAAGGTGAGATGACAAAAGCCGGATGGGGGATGAAAACGGGAGGAACTGGGGAAGGGGGGAGCTATTGCTGGATATGTCGGCCTGTTGAGAAAGGATGAGGTGGGTGTAATTGTTGGTGACACCTGGCTCACAAATTATCACCATAGAAAGATAATCTCCAAAGACTGCGGCAGATGTCAATGGAAATGTGGCACTGCGTTACAGAAGCTCTTCTCTTTTCCCCATTGCCTAATGAAACCTTGTTCCGCAGACTAATAAAGTGCTCTGATCGAACAATGACAAAGTGTTTACTGCATAAGAATTCAGCGCTAGATTAATTTCACCACTGGAGAATTAGTGCTGATTAATTTCCCAGCTAAACTTATAACCCGGAGGCCCGGGCGTTAACGGAGGTTCAGGTCCACGTGTATTCATTAGAACGTGTGCCACTTTTGAGCCACTGATAAAAAATGTCAAACATGACAGATCCCAAAGCACTTGCTGCTCAGAGAACGTCCTTCTAAACCCCAGTGGGCATCAGCTATGCCAGTCACGAGTGGCACTAAACACAATGGCAGGTTAGGAAGCAAGTGCCCTCAGTGAAGTAAAGAGACGGAGAGGGAGGGAAATGGACCAATTAAGTTTCCAGATCACCACGTTAAGAGCGATAAATGAATGTTTCCCACAGAGACCTGCCACGGGCCTGTCCTCTTGCTTTACCCATGCTACATAAGTGTGAAATGTGAGCACTTATCAAAATGTAATTATTGGAACGATCCAGGCTGCTACATTTTTATGAAAATGTAAAGCACATAGAGTGGATGAAACATTTTAACTTAGGGGTTCTGCTATTGAGAATCATTTTTTAGAAGATATGAATTTTTATGATAAATCCTTGCACAAATCCCAGAGACATTAAAGGAGGGTATCATACTATATCTAGATAATATATAAACTGAGGGGTGGGCTCTTTTGACACGAGCCAGATACCATCCAAAACCGTCATTACACATCAGCCGTGCATTACACTATAATTTCTATTCAGAAAATCTACTTTACAACATAAATAAATAAATAAATAAATATTTTTTCAATATCTAATAATAATAATAATAATAATAATAATAATAATAATAAGATAAATGTACTTGGGAAGCAAAACTCCATAAGATATTAGGAGATACTGTACAGTATTAGCACTTGTTCTCAGAGAAACAAGAAACATCATTAATGGAATTGCATTTCAGCAAATTTTTTTAATTTTAAGTATAAACCAAAAGGCATTAAGACCAAATTCATTTTTCAAGATTTCCACACTTTATACACTAAAAGCAAGCCATACTATTTTGTTTCCAGAACACTTAGTTCATCAAAAAATGATAGTTTGTTGAAAATGTACATCTGACATAGAGATTGTTTCTTCATTAGAACAGATTTGGAGAAACACACATCACTTGAGCCCCTTTCACACTGCACGTCGGACCCGGCCTATTGCAGGAACATTGCCGGGTCGCCTTCTGTGTGAAAGCAACCACGTCCCGGGATTGATTCCGGCATTGAACCCGGGTCGGGGACCTAGTAAC
Source organism: Carassius auratus (assembly GCF_003368295.1). Taxonomy (NCBI): domain Eukaryota; kingdom Metazoa; phylum Chordata; class Actinopteri; order Cypriniformes; family Cyprinidae; genus Carassius; species Carassius auratus. The sequence continues at coordinate 1,485,752 of NC_039263.1, forward strand.
ATTGCCGGGTTCAACCCGGGATGAGAGCTGTGTGAACAAAAGCCAGAACTAATGCCGTGTCGAAGTCATGGCGTGTGTTATTGTGCGACTCTTTTACCGGTTGTTTTGAAGGAAGATCAACGTTCGCGAAGAGAACATATGTGCAAACTGTAATGAAGCAGAGATCAGTTATTTCCTCACTTTCCGCGCTGACGCCGAGATCATTTGCTTGCTTCAGTGAAAGTATAACGTGCATAACGTTTTCGACTCGTACATTACACGTCACACCCTGCTGTCACGTGTCGTTACGGGATCTTTACGGGTTGTGTGTGAAAGCACGCACATATCCCGGGTCATCACTTGCAGTGTGAAAGTGCAAAATCGAGCGACCCGGGAACAATTGCCGGAACACTTTACCCTTGTATTTGCTGGAATGGCAGTGTGAAAGGGGCTTTGCTCACCTCCTCTGCTGTAAATGGGTGCCATCAGAATGAGAGTCCAAACAGCTGATAAAAACATCACAAAAATCCACTATTAATTCAAACCACTCTTATGACATGAAAAGTTTCATGTGTGTAAGGAACAGATCCTAAGGCATTTTAACTTTAAACTGTCTCCTGTTCATATTAACATTTACTCCTGTTGTTGTCTCACATCAAAACCCTCCGACAGATAGACATGACAACATTTTTTTCCACTGCAGAAAACTATAATATGGATAGAGGACCAACAATAACGGTCTGAAGTTAAAAATGCCTTAATGACATACTGAAGTGGTGTGGATTATTTGTGGATTAGTGTAATGTTTTATCAGCTGTTTGGACTCTCATTCTGACGGCACCCATTCACTGCAGAGGGGGTGAGCAAGTGATGTGATGCTGCATTTCTCCAAATCTGTTCTAATGAAGACACAAACTCAAATCAAAATCAAATGGCCTGAGCTGGTGTGAACATTTTAAACAAATGTAGATATTTGAACTATTCCTTTAAGGATCTTTAGATATATTAACAGGAAAACAAGCTCAAGACAATGATATTGATAAACCATTTTTTGCTACAGTACTGGAAAAAAGCTCAAATTTAGAGATATTACCCATTGGTTTTCTCTGTTTTTTTTTTTTTAAGTTTTGCTATCAAAACCAAGGCCTTACATCTGTCGTTCAGCTCTGAGTATTTTCAGGTCATTGGTCACAGTTCATCAAGTAGGTTTTGGACTGATGAAGCTCCAGTGCTTTTACAGTAAACTCCCCTCCCTTCACTTCCCATAAAGCGCAAAGATATTTCACCACAGCCGGTGACAATCGAACGTAATCCTAATAGTAATAACCTTTAGTCCACAGCCAGTTTCATTGTTCAAAATAACAAAGACACCCCCTGCTAATGAGGCATTGACCTCGGCCCAGACACACTACATTGTTTGAGCTGCTTATTTATTTATGAGTGTTTGATGTATAGCGTGCTACTCATGATTAATTCCTTAACACCGACCTTGATCAATATGCAAGATTAATGGCAGATTTACTTTAATGTTACTTTCATTGGAAACATGGATGCAGTGCATTTTCCCCCTCTCTCCGACACTCGCAACACTTGATTGATGTCTGTGCCGCATCAACTCCAGCTTTCCTTTAATTCCCTGCATAATAATTCTTTTTTCTTCCTTTCGTGGGCTCCGTCAGTTGCCGAGAATCTGCCTTTGTGGCACATTCAAAATGTCTTGTTAAAAATTAAAGTGATTGTATTCTGCTTTCTAATGCAAATGGCGTCCCACGTGGCCTGCAAATGCATATGAGGTCCAAAAGACGAAGTGCATGTGATGATAAGAATGCAACTTGCATCACAGACGCGCTCCAAAACGTTGAATAGGAATGAAGGCAGTGTTATCAAAATGTCCCCATGGCCTTTAGTTTACCTGTCTGTCTTCCTGTCAATCAAAAAAGGCAGACAGAGCTTAGTTTCTGGACGATGTGCTTGTTTTTTCTTCACTGGTTTTCTGAAGTTGGACTACATGCTGTTGTTAATCATAAAACTATATAGGCAAGAAATTCTTTAGTCCTTTTTTTTTTCGTTTTGGAATGAAAAGAGACTGTTTTCATTTGCAGAAAAACATCTTAAACTGAATATTAAATCCAATTGTAAGTATAAAAAGTTTAATTGGCAAATTAATAGGAGTGCAGTGTAAAAAAAAAGATTTTCAAAGCTCTAAATATTTCACATTTAATCTAGCATGTAACTAGCCATGAAAAGGAAAAAGAAAATAAATTATAAAGTGTAAAGTGTAACAATGCAGTCAGGTTTTCTGTAAGGGGTAGGTTTAGGGTTAAGGGATAAAAAGTATTATTTGGTCAGTACAAAAGTATCATAAAAGTGTGTGTGTGTGGGGGGGGTGTAAACTGGAGTCTTATGGGTTTCTGAAGGTTTCTGAAGCTGCTCTTGTGCTTGACACTTGAAATCTTCAGAGGTGAGAAGAATCTTCAGAGATCTTCAGAGAGGTGAAGCACAAGCAAAAGCTACTTCTGCTCTCTCATTGTCATTAAATAGTCCTTCTTGAACTGCCAAGTACTGAAACATCTCAGAACATACGAGAACCAAATCAAGTTTAAATGCTGGAGGGAACAAGAACAAGAGGCATGTGTTTCATTTAAACCATTTCATCATGTATTATGTTGACACTTGGGCACATGCAAGATTAAATTTAAGGAATAGTTTACCCAAAATGATAACAATTTCATTTTGCTCACCCTCATCTTGTTTAAAATTCTTATGACTTTTTTTCTCCTGCTAAACACAAATTCTGAATTTCTGAAGATTATCATGGCTGCTCTTTATCATAACATGTCAACTGAATTTGACTCCATACATGCATAAAGCTCCATAAGTAGTCCATCCGACTTGTGTACTATATTTAAGTCTTCTGAAGTCACTAGATCAAAGTCATCATTTACAGATTTGTGGAAAAAAAAATCTGTTGAGAGCATTTTAAGTTGCAGTTTCAGATGATGTGATACATACGACAACAAATTTGTAATAAGAAAGCATGAATATGCATCTAACCATAGGTGTGAGCAAAAACATAAACGATCATACTACATTTTATAAAAATTGATCACCAATTTGTCCCCAACATAAAACTGTTACAAACTGTTGTTTGGTCACAAATCTGACTGATCCACTTCTCAAATTGTTCTCACTGACTCAATTATGGTGAAGGGGAAGATTATCATTGAATAACAGCTTAAAGGGGTCATTGTTACAAACGCACACACAAAACAAGAGATCCAGTTGCAGTATTTGATGGGAAATCCTAAATCAAATCCAAAAGAGGCAGGAGGTCAAAAACAATGAAAGAGGTCCAAAAAACAAGAAACATGAAAAACACTAGGGAGCACGAAAAGCAGGGTGATATGAAACAAGGACTCCATGAAACAGCTGAATTCAATTAACAGGTGTGCAATTAACAGTGATGAAGGGACAAGGCTTTGTGGGAAATGTAGTGCCTGTAGTGGGGTGACTATGGGGAAGTGAGACCACTAGTGGACACCCAGGGAAAGACACTGACCAGACACTGTGACATTAGTGACACAGGCAGTGAGTTCCTGGATGGCCTCCATGGCCATGACAGGATAGGATGAGCGCTCAGGAAGTTCGGCTGAGATGTGTCGAGGCTCTGGAAGTTCAGCAGAGATGTGAAGAGGCTCTGGTAGATCCGTGGTGATTTGACTGGGTTCTGGAAGATCAACTGTGGCTTGACTTTGTTCAGGAAGATCAACTGTGGCTTGACTTTACTCATGAAGATCATTGGTGACTTGACTTTGCTCATGAAGATCATTGGTGACTTGACTTTACTCATGAAGATCATTGGTGACTTGACTTTACTCATGAATATCATTGGTGACTTGACTTTGCTCATGAAGATCATTGGTGACTTGACTTCATTCAGGAAGATCAACTGTGGCTTGACTTCGTTCAGGAAGATCAACTGTGGCTTGACTTCATTCAGGAAGATCATTGGTGACTTGACTTTGCTCATGAAGATCATTGGTGACTTGACTTTGCTCATGAATATCATTGGTGACTTGACTTTGCTCATGAAGATCATTGGTGACTTGACCTTGCCCATGATGAACACTGGTGACTTGCCTTTGCCCATGAAGATCATTGGTGACTTCACTTGACTCATGAGGTCTAACTGTAGTTTTGCTTGACTCATGAGTGTTAATGGTGACTTGACCTGACTCAGGACAGTCAACGGTGATCTGACTCGACTCTGGAGGAACCACGGGGAACTGACTCGACGCAGGAGGGACCAAGGGGACCTGGTCAGTGGGGACCTGACTTAACTCTGGACGGTCACCTGTGGCTTCCATCTTGTGCTGTGGCGCTGGGTCGGCTGCCACCTTGTGCTGTGGCGGTGGGCTTGCGGCCAAATTGTGCAGTGGCGCTGAGCTGGCGGTCCTCCTGTCTGGAGACATAGGTCTAGAGTTGGCCATCACACCTGGAGAGACAGGTGTGGCTGGGATATCCCACTGAGACCGATGGTGTAGGTACACAGTGAACCCCCAACAATCCAGGATCTCCAGCCCCTTCATCTCCCACTCAGGCACAGGGTTATCCAGGAAGGCGTTAAAAATTGTCATTGTACCCCATTCCTGCTGCCATGGTCCAGAATATTTGCGCCAAACCACCTCAATCCCCTCTTGACAGAGGGTGATAAGATTAAGGAACCTCCCCCTCCGCTCCTCCATACTGGCTGGGGAACAGATACGAAATCCCACACTGCTAGATCTGGGCATGATGGAGTCCTTCTGTTATAAGCGCACACACAAAACGAGAGATCCAGTTGCAGTATTTAATGGGAAATCCAAAATCAAATCCAAAACAGGCAGGAGGTGAAAAACAATGGAAGCAGTCCAAAAAACAAGAAACATGAAAAACACTAGGGACACGAGAAGCAGGGTGATATGAAACAAGGACTCCATGAAACAGATAGAAACAGACCGGTTTATATAGACAGATGAAAACGATGAAAGTGGAGACAGCTGAATGCAATTAACAGGTGTGCAATTAACAGTGATGAAGGGACAAGGCTTTGTGGGAAATGTAGTGCCTGCAGTGGGGTGACTATGGGAAAGTGAGACCACTAGTGGACACCCAGGGAAACACAGACCAGACACTGTGACAGTCATATGATATCACTAAAAAAGAACATTATTTTGTGTATTTGGTGTAAAGAAATGTGTTTATGTGGTTTAAGTTTAAAAAACACATTATTTTCCACATAATGTAAATTATTGTTTCTCCTCTATGCACCGCCTTTCTGAAACACATCAATTTTTACAAAGCTCATCGATCTGTAAAGCAAAGTGTACGCTGATTGGTCAGCTATCCAGTGCCATGTGATTGGCCGAATGCCTCAAGAATGTGACGGAAGTATTATGACAAAACCAATGAAACCCATTCCAAATAAGGCATTTGCTGCATCCAGTGGCGACATCATTTCTGTTGATAATGACTTACACTGTCTCTTTATGCGCTGTGTTGCATATTGCGCCGCGTTTTAAACATAAAACCATGTCTGCATTTGTGATTGAAGAAACGACAAACAACAAGTTCTACTTGTTATGCAAATCTTCCCATACAGTGATGTAGACATGTGGAGGCGTGTCTAAACAAGCCGTTTTAGGAGGGCATGGATGAGTCTTAACTGTTATAAAGAATATCTCTTTGAGTTTGAGATCTTAGTCTTTGCAACTTTAAGGATCTTATCTAATCACCAACAGCTTGTAACATTCCAAAGAGAAAGGAAAACTGGAAATTGCATCATATGAGCCCTTTAAATTTCCCAGTGGACCACCTGGTACTTCAAAGGTTAATAACAGTTTGCTTCCTTCAGATATTATGGACCTCCTGCTGTCAGGCTGGGCTGGATTTCCCAAAAGTATTGTAAGCCTAGGTACATCGTACACACATTGCCACCAATGAAGCTACGATCGACTTACAATTCTTTTGGGAAACACAGCCTTGGTGAAGATGATCAGACAGATGGTACGGATAGGATAAAATAACTGTTAAACATGCGTATAAGACAATGAAAAAAAATTATTTATAAATATATATATATATATATATATATATATATATATATATATATATATATATATATGTATATATGTATATATATATATATATATATATATATATATATATATATATATATATATTTATTTATATATATATATTTATTTATATATATATATATATATATATATATATATATATATATATATATATATATATATATATATATATATATATAAATCAGTAAATAATAAAAAAAAAATTAAGAAAACTAAATTCAAGCTCAATGATATTTGACACAATTGGCATGTCATCCTGATTGCTTCAAATTAGAACTTAACAGGTTAATGATAAAACAGTTTTCTTTGTCTTAATTATCTTTATTTTCTGTCGAGTGTCTGGAGGGGAATAAGGTGGTCAGTCTCACTCTTTATCTCTCTCTATGTGGTCTCTCATGAATTAGTCATCTCTAGAACTTTCCACAGGGGAGATCGACTCGCTTTGTCTTCTCCGGCTTTTGATGAAGTCACAGTCTTTCACACATAGACACAAGACATACACACTTCATCAGAAATATATGCAAACTTCCAGAAACACAAAAACAGACACACGTCCACAATCTCATTTCATCCTCCCCCACCCCTCTCTCTCTACACACACACATACACACACATACACACACACACACACACTTCCACCTGAATTCAGTGGCACTGCCAGGGCTTTTTTATGTTGGGTTTGATAACCATATTCTCTTAGAAATGACACCTTTGATGCTCTTGAGTTTGATTTGCATCTCCAGGTTCATTCTCACTTCTCTCTTTTTTTAACTATTCCCATTGATGGCTAGAAACGTTAGTATGTTTTTTTTGCAAATATTTTTTTGCATTGTAATGTGAAACAATTAGCATGATCATCTAAATGTTTATGTTTACCACAGAAAATGGATTTGGAAAATGTCATTATTGTGCCTTTACTACACTGTAAAAAATGTTTTGTTAAATACACGACAAAGTAGTAAATATGAAGGAATTTTCCGTATTTTCTTTTTACAGGTGTTTTACCCCATCTTTGAATTACGCATTGCATTGTGGGAGCAAGAACCTCTCAAAAGTTGACGCAAAATGCGTGAGAATCAAACGGCATTACACACAAGGATCACCATCACGTTTCAGTCAGATTTCGGAGAGAGATAAACCTCACGCTTCTGTGGTAAAAAAATTAAGATGTACATAAATATATATTTTCTGCAACATAACCTGGTTTAGTAATGCTACTATTGCATTTTAGGTTCTAACAATCTGGCTGGTTTGTCGTTTGCGGCCGTTTTGCATGTCCTCACACAATTATGTACAATTGGTACAGATTTAGTTGATATTTGTGAATGTGTTACTGTGCCCTTTATTTATTGAACTATTAAATTATATTTGTTGGTGGTGTTGTTTATTGCCAAGCATGTATGTTGTAACTTAGTAGCCTTAAGGTTAGATGCGGTAAATGAATTGAAATATTTTTTTTGTGTATTGACCAGTTAGGGCCGTCATCGTAACATTACTTCAAATGAAATGTAAGGTGTCGGTTTCCCTGGTATAGTTTTACCTTCATTTTTAACTTGACAAATACTTTGGAGTAAAAAAATATGTCCTACCCCACAAGATCTTTTTTCTTGTTTTAAGCATAAACTCACTTAATTTTGATGATTTTTTTAGAAAACAAGACGTATCAGCTACTTTGATTTGCTTTAATTTTCATACTCAAAATTGTGTTTCTCACAGAAAGTCACAGAAAGTCCTAAGATGACTTAGAATATAACACACAAGCAAAATGGACAATGTTTCTTTTATTAAAGTTATGCTTTCAAAAGACATGTGTGTAATTCACGTGTAATTTGATAATATTGAACCACTGATTGTATTTCCCTTTCATTTATATGTGGCTTATACAGATATGTTTTTAATAATGGAGCAACCCTGTGACTGTTCACTCCTTTAATATGAAAGTACTCTGACATGTGCAGAATTCATGTTTAAATGAATGGAAACCGTGGCAAGGTGCCAGGGATTTTCTCAAACTCCCAAATGTGCACCGATCACACGTCCACAAAAAGAAGCGCAGTGCCTCGATATGGAAGAAAAAAAGCATACTAAGTCCCTGAGGACCAAGTCCCATACAGTGTGTGTGTGTGTGTGTGTGAGAGAGAGAGAGAGAGAGAGATGGGGGTGGAAGAGGTCAAGTAACTTTACTGTATAAATTTATTTCATTTGGGTGGGGGGGGGGGCGGTTGAATAAGGCCATCTAGCCAGTGGCGCTATTTTTAATAGGAGTTGTATTAATAGGTAATCATTCAAGCAAAAATAAAATGAATGGAAAAGTGCTTAGAGATAACAGTCATATTTCTTGATTGGTGGTACTGTGAAAGGGTTATTTTATGTTTAATCTTTAATTAAATTTTGTATTGTGACTTGTGTATGTGTATATACACATTTAACAACATTAAAATCAAATTAAGCATCTTCTTTTTTAAATAATCACAATTTTACATATTCTATCACATCTTATGTTTAACTATTTGTGGCTGTTCATCTGCTGAAAATATTTTTTGCCCTTTTTCAGGATAAAATTATCTAAGTGAATTTATAGCCATAAAATGTGTTTTCAATTGTGTTTTATAGCATTTTATAGATTCATTTAATACAGTAAATTATGCAAAATGCCAAGGAAACTTTTTTTTTAAACTGACAATTATAAAAAAAAAAACAGCAATATAATTTTTGAAACAAAATCTGAAATACAGATGAACATGAAAATATCACTTTTTACACCTTGCCATAACAGTAAATAGTGTTAGAAATCATTAGAAATAAGCTAAACAACATTGTAATTGGCAAAGGTGAAATAAAATCATAAAATTGAAATGTTTTTAAACTTAATTGCCATTTATTTAGGTAAGATCAGGTAGCTGAAGTTTCCACATATTGTGTCCAAATCATCATTTATACATCACTTTAAGGTACTAAATGTGTATAATATTAATAATAAGTTAAAATGGCTTTGTGAACAGCAGTCATTTTGCCATCAGTGTGTGATCATGCAACACAATTTGTCTACTGTCATCAAGTCAAGAGTGCAAAGAGAACTCAACACTGCAATAAGCTGCAAAGCGCACCCATTTCCTGTCTGAGCTGGGATACTCTCATAACCATCTACACGAAGGCAACATCTGTACAGGCATTTCCTGCCTGACCTTGAGACAGGCTCTCTCACACACACACATTCGTATGCATACGCGCACACACACACACATACAGAAGAAGATACATTACTGAGACCCAGAGAGAATAACTACCACAAGAAAAAAAAGATTTTCCTTATACCTGAAACACACTGTGGCTTTTGGAGTTATTAGAATGAAGCCAGTTTTAATGTCAATCGTTAAATGCTGAATGGGTTGACTTTTAAATAAATGTTTAAAATGAGAAAATACATGTTTAAAATAGGCTTGCAATATGTAACATCCATAGATATTTCTTTAAATTAACAGTTTGGTGTAGGACTTTGAAAAAATTCTCTTGGAAATTGATAGCAAATATATATATATGTTTGTGTGTGTGTGTGTGTGTGTGTGTAATTAATATTTCAAAGCATTATTTACAAATATTACAAATTCCAAATATCTAAAATGGTCATATGAATCAGAGTGATGTAAGAGCATATCCTGCTTAACATTATGTGTTCCCCTGCCAAAACTTCAGGGAAATATTACCCACACACTGATCTGTCCAGCCACACCCGCTCAGGAGGGCTGTTATTCCCACAGGCCACGCTCATGTTTTCCAGCCTGTAAGAGCTGGCGTAATGGCATTATGAGGTCATGGTGCTGGAACAGGAAGTGAAGATCTTTTTGTCTGCTCTCCCGTGAGAGAATCCAGGGACAGGATGTGTTATGCTAAATGTTGGTGTTGATATGTAGAGATTTGTGGTTCTGGTCAATGTTCTCTCAGCCATGTCTGGTCACTGGACAAGCAGAGTTGTGGTTTAGTAAATCAAAATTCTGATCAAAACATTCTGATATCCAATAATCGCCTAACAGCTGTTAAAGGGTTAAGCTTAAACGTGTTTTCATTTCACTATTGCAGTGTGATTTTTGGAATAACATCAGTCTTTAAATGCTCCATTGTAGCACAATCAAATATACTTCAGTATATCTTTAGTTGGACTTCAGCACTACTTTTGCCAAATTAAAGTACATTAAGCACAAAATGAGTTTAATTTAGCAGAGTTTAGTTTAGTATACTAAAAGTATAATTACCGGGCATTTTTATGAATTGCATAAATATGTAAATTTATGTGCATTTAATTTTTTTTTTTTTTATAGAACTGTAGTTTGCTGATGTTACTAGTCAGTGTTTGAAATGCAGAGAAAATATACATTTGTGCAATTTGTATAGTGTGTGTGTGTTTTGGATTCATTATTTTTTTGCTCCCTTTAAAACATGAAAGCTTTGGTCCCAATTTACTAGAAGCAAGATGACAAATCATGAATTGCTTATACCTGTGGAGTGTGGCCAATTCAAATTTCAACTCATGAATTGAAAAGGAGCGTGCATGCACCATTATTGTCACAAACATACGAACGCACTCCCATATTCATCCGAACATATGTCCTGCGTCAGTAAACGTGAACTGGGCTCTTTGGGCTGACAGAAGATCAGACCCCGCATGTGACAGACAGCTCTTACAGTAATGCACATTCGCTGTATAGACAGGTGCACATCTTCACACTGTCCTGGCTCATCTGTCACAGAGCGAAGAAAGCGACCCAGAATAAAGGCATGGAAAGAGGGAGGAGGGAACCTCTGTTTCAGGGCTCCCTGAGGGTGGCTGCTCACTGACAGACCGGATCCAGCCGGCCCTGATGGCCTTGGCGGTGGTCCCCAGGTGCCCCGGAGGGTCCCTCTTGTGCTGAAGGTTGACAGCTGCTCTTTCCCTTGGGGTGAGACAGAGAGAAAGAGAGAGCAAGAGAGTCTAAAGAAAGAGTGCTGCTTTGATTCATGTCTCCGCTACATACAAGAGCTGACAGGGTTCTCACGGGGCCAGACTTTTGAGTGCAGACAAACAAATATACACAGTCAGTTGAAAAAGAACATTCAGTTTGATGGTTTTAGATATCAGGCCATAAATCACATCACCAGCTTCTAAAAATCCGGCAGTCGGTCTTCAGATAACAGATCTTGCTAGGTTTTTACTATTGACTTAAATAACAGAAAGCAGACATTTAACAGACAGCTGGAAACGTACAATAAGTTCAAAAAGTCTCAGACACTTTCTGGTTTCAAACTTTGTGGGGAATGTTCATATGCTATACATGAAGAATATCTTCTAGTTTTCTTTTCATTTTCGGGGGTGAACTATCCCTTTAGATAAATAATATTATATAGATCGAGTGTAGTTGTGTATCAGTCTGGAGTATATGATTTATGACTTCACTGCAAAGCTTTATGAACACCTTGATATATGAGGCCTTCCCATCAGTCTTGAAGGAACAGGGGAGGAGCACAAGCTGTCTTGGTTTGTGGACCGACAGCATTGATCAACTGTAGAAAACTCTCTCAGGAATCATCACAGATAGGTGGAGAAGGTGCAAACACCCATCTGTGCAGATTTCTCAGGTTTCTCTGAGCATTACTGATAATAGTTTTCCCCTTAGCTGATTACTGACAATTAATGTTGATGGGGCGAGATGCGGATCCTCCTCCACGCTCCTCGAGGAGGCGTCTGATTGGTCAGGACAGCACATATCAAATCAAACGTTATATGAAGCACTCATGCTCTGCGGTTTGGACAGTTAAAACCTGCACCGATAGGCTCCAAATGAATATTTACCATAATGGTATAAAAGCAGAGATGTATAAAGTAGGGATGGGCATGATTAATCGACGATCGATAATTGATCGTTAAGATTTTCCTCGATCATGTTAATTTGTTATCGATTAATCTAAAGCATTTTTTTTTAATCTAATGCAGGTTGCGTTGCGTAGTGCGAGTCTTCAAGCAATTAAATGAATTTCACTGTGTGGCAGCAATTAAATATTTTACCACCATGGGGCAATATTTGACACCCTACTCGGTTATCTGTGATCTTCCGTTTTGATTTCAAAGAATAATCATGAAGATGTCACGGCGAAGTGTGGCGTGGGACCATTTTGATTGAAAAAGCGAACTAGTTAACTGCAAACATTGCGATGCCTTGTTTAAGTACAACACGGCCACGACTCAAATGATGTACCTGTGCATCCCGGCAAATTTTCATGAGGCTTTAACCCTTTCGAGTCGATTAGCGCATATATGCGTTTTGAGTCATTTTCTCCTGATAACCCCTGATAAATTACACTCTCAGTTTTAATCGTACAGATAAGAGCAATACATCAATCGAATCTGTAAAGGGTTTAGTTTTTTTGGATACAGACATAATAACAAAAAACCTTTGTGCACTTATAAAATAAAGATAACAAACAAGGTGCGCTGTCTACAGTCTTTGTCTCCGCTGATCGTCATGTACAAACATTTCATTAAAATGAACCGTAACTCCGTGAATACTCAACGAAGAGACATGAGAGAGATATCTATAGAAAGCCTGGAATGTCTACTTTTAAACTAAACAAGTGCTTCCGAAAAACAAATATTCTGAGATAAAGTAATCCATATGAAAACAACGCAATGTCTGTTTTTCATATCTTCCTTCATTATATTTAATGTGACCACGCCCCCGCGCTTAACGCGCTATTCAGATTCAAACTGAAGCGCGCGGCTTGAATACGCCCACACAGAAGAAAAGGCAGCGAGACTGTTCTTCAAGTTTTTATTTTATTTTACTGTTTGCTTCGCGATGAGAGGACTAAGACATAATTCACCCCAAAAAGATGTGATGTGGTTGATGATTTGAGAAATGGATTTCCTCAGAAAAAAGAATGAAGCACTTTATTCAGACTCAAAACGCATATATGCGTTAATCGACTCGAAAGGGTTAAGAACGCCTGCTAGCAGCTGCAGGTTCCGCTGCTTTAGAGCACTGCATATGCACGCGGATATATGTTCGGTTTGCCTGAACGTAGTTTAACTGTCTGCACAAGTTGATCTTGTAATAAAGGTCTCACCGAGGAAAAACACGCTGTATTTTTGTATTCATTTCTTTTTTTTTTATTATAAAAATTAAATAATTAATTATATTATAAAAATATTAATGATTAATCGATAGTCGATCGTTAATTCTCCCGACGATCGACTAAGAAAATTTAATCGAATGCCCATCCCTAGTATAAAGTACTAGAGAACCATACTTGAGTAAAAGTACAAGTGCTCTATCAAAAAAGTGACTTGAGTAGAAGTAGAAGTGCTCTTTAAGCACCACACTTAAGTAGAAGTACTAAAGTATTCAACATTTTTGTACTTAAGTATTGCAAGTAGTCTATTTTAAAATTTACTACTCAAGTACTGAAAGTAAAAGTAGAAGTATTGTGTTATGTAGCTATTAAAGAAAGTAGTCAAAAGTTTGAACATATTGTTTTTACTATTTCAAATGATTAACCTAAAGGACAATCACAATTCCTTTGACTGTAACTTCTTGTAAACAAAAAACGGTTACTAGGGTTAGTTAGCCCAATTTGCAAAATGATGTCATTAATAACTTACCCTCATGTTGTTTCAAACCCAAGACATCAGAGGGTCATTTAGAATTTTTTGAAGCATCGAAAATACATTTTGGTCCAAAAATAGCAAAAACTAGACTTTATTCAGCATTGTGTTCTCTTCCGTGTCTGTTGTAAGACAGTTAAAAACAAAGCAGTTTGTGATATCTGGTTCGCGAACGAATCATTCGATGTAACCGGATCTTTTTGAAACAGTCCACCAAATCGAACTGAATCGTTTTAAACAGTTCGCGTCTCCAATACGCATTAATCCACAGATGAATTAAGCTGTTAACTTGTTTAATGTGTCTGACACTCCCTCTGAGTTAAAACAAACCAATACCCCGGAGTAATTCATTGACTCAAACAGTACACTGACTGAACTGATGTGAAGAGAGAACTGAAGATGAACACCGAGCCGAGCCAGATAATGACTCGTTCACGAGTCAAGAACCGTTTCTGTCAGACGCGTCCGATTCGTGAACCGATGAGCTGATGATACTGCGCATGTGTGATTTAGCGTGAAGCAAACCGACACACAGAGCGTCTGGAACCGAACTGATTCTTTTGGTGATTGATTCTGAACTGATGTTATGTGTGCCCAGGTGCAGTCAACGCCAATGACGCCATTGCATCGAGCGCAAAAGAATCGGTGAACTGTTTTCTTCAACTGGTTTATTGAATCGAACTGTCAGAAAGAACTAACGTTACTGGTCATCCGAAAACCGATGCAACCGGTTCTTGACTCGTGAACGAGTCATTATCTGGCTCGGCTCGGTGTTCATCTCTCTCTTCACAGCAGTTCAGTCAGCACGCGCAGTCTTCTTAATCGCTTTATTCGCTCAATGATGTGCCAGCTTCATCAAACCTGCCATCTACAGTTCTGGCAGTGGTTTGTAATGGAATGATTCGTAACATTATTATAATTGTAACGAGTAACGATGCAGCACATAAAAAAAATATCGGAGTAAAAGTATTAAAGCGAAAATATGTACCGAAGTAAAAGTGGAAGTAGGAGAAAAAAATAATACTCTAGTAAAGTACAGATACCGCCTTTTAGTACTTAAGTACAGTAGTGAAGTAGTTCTACTTCGTAACTATACATCTCTGTATAAAAGTGTTTTGTCAATGAAGTTTACGTCCTATGTTATATCGTCAACAAACTCACATAAATGCATAAAGCAAATCTGAGATTTCTGTTATGAATGTGCAATTACTGACAAGATTTGGTTCAGCAGTTAAGTTAATTTACGGTGAAAAAGGAACTACATGGCATCCGGCTCTTAATGAAAGGGTTCAGGCATGGAAACAGACTATAGGTAAAGAAATAGATCCATAATGTGGTGAAGTTTTAAGGTACTGATATAGTACAGCTCCAATGAGCGTTTATAAATAAAAGAGAGTGAACCCAAAATGAGCAAACTACATCATATTACGTTACACAGTTAAACAGCACAAAACACACACATCGCAAGTCAATCTAGTCACACACATAACCATACTTCAATCAGTTCAGTTCTATTTTCACCACCCTGCAGACACAGTATCCCAACGTTTATTAACAACGACAGGTGGACGAGCCAAAAAGGTAGGCCTTGGGCCATTTATCCAACTTCTCACTGTTTCTCATAGCCTTTGTCAATCATTTCCCAGCTCTACAGCAGATTGAGTTTGGTCTGGAGCGCTGAGAGTCTGGGGTCTGCTCACACTGCTCAAGAAAAGGGGGATTTCAGCCAGCAATTATCCTCTCTCCTCGGTTTCTAGTGTTTCATTCTTTTAGGTAGTGCTGCTTTATGATTAAATATGTCAGCTTTTAGGGACTTTCTCCGTCAAGAAGTTTAAGTGAACTAAAGTAATTGCACTACTGTACCATTAACCCCAACAGCAGCTAACATCATCCATATTTAGCAGAAAAACATTTATGTTCATTGTATTACATTTTAAAGCAAATTATGTAAAGAGTCCCAATTGGGCTCATTGGAAACCACTTCTATATATGAGCTGAAGCGATCTTACTCATGCATCCATATATTTAAGCATGGTATGTTACATCTGATCTGAGCTGACAATTCTGTCAAGCACTTATTTTTGTCACTTGTTGTTGTGAAGTTTGAATAAATTCTAATAAAAGTCTTCTTTGAACCTCTTTTTAGGCTTTCTTTGAGTGGAAAAGAGCAGCTGGACAATCTGCTTAACATCTTTCCTTCTGTGTTCCAGAGAAGAGAGAAAGTCATATGGGTTTGTAACAACACAAGAGCAAATAAATAATGAGCGAAGTTTCTTTTTTGGGCGAACTATGCTTTTTAAGTTGAATTACTAGTCCTCCGTGCTTTGCCTGACATATTTCAATAAACCTTTTTATCGACTGTCACTCAAGCTGTAAAATGTATTGGTTTGTGCATTCCTCCTGAAGTGTTCTCTCAGTGCTGAATGATTCACACGGTTTATCTACAGTATATCTGCGTACTCAGTCTGCCTTATTTCACCGAGCATGCTCCACTCACAATGACTTTAACTGATCTTAACAGCTCTTAAAGACGACAGCCTGAAAACAATTAACACCTTTACTGACTCTACCTCCGGCCGGCGAAGGCATAATATTTGTTCATGCCAGCAGCGCTACGGGTCACATCAGCCCTCTAAGAGTTTACTGTTTTAAAACAAAGATTTCAGCACTCTTTAAGAACAGCGAGAGAACGGCTTTGACAGTTCAGTGTTGTTTTAAGAACTGCCCACTTTGGATGTGAGTTTTGGTCCAGTGTCACCTACACTCTCTGTACTCTCTGTATGTTTTGATGTTAATTTAGTCGGAGCAACAGACTTTTCAAACTGACTAGCGGACGACATATTTATGACATTGAGGAATACTTTTGCAATGACCTCACACTTGCAAGTTTTGCAACGAGTTTAATGTTTCCCGTCACTGCCTTTGAATTAGCCTGTGTGAAACAAATGCATTATTTATGCAGCAGATGAACCGTTTTACAACTGGATCAGATTGGGATTGGGTTTTTAAGGTTCGCTGTCTTATGAGCTTATGTTGGCACCTCTGAGGTTTCGGATGAGTACAGGCCGCTTTTAAACCCTTGTGGACTGTCAGAAGTATTAGCGATGATATCATTATTTTGACTGTTTGATCTCTGGAGGCAAAAAGTGTAGAAAAATCTGACCAACATCCTTGACTAGAAACCAAGAAGCACTAATGGTGTGCAGACGCCTATCCTAAAGGTTTTCTCCATTTTCTTCCTGTGCAATGGGAGTTTAAGGCACTTAATAGAAGCAAAAGTTGTGAAATTTGGCAACCTGGTTGGGAAAGGTCACAATAAATCTTGTGGCAATTTTGGAGTCAGTTTTTTAAACCCTCTAGAACCACTCAATTTTCATCTTTCGTAAATTACTTTTGAGTCATATGGTCTAGCACTAAAATGAGAGGTTTCCTCTTATTCCTTGGTTTATTGTAAAACTCTCTCCTAGTCTTAGATCTTATGTCGTTTTTAATTTGGTTGACAACACACCTGAAAACTCATCTAACAGCGTTCATCAAATTGTTTCAAAGTTTAGATCACATGATCTTTTTAAAAACTTTATAATTCACAATTTTCACTGTAATGTGGCACCATACAGGAAGTGAAGGTGTATCCTTCTGGTGTATTTGCTTATCAGTGGCACATCTCTTGTAAAAAGGAAGTGTACTTAATTGTATTGAATGTGTAATTGTGGAGTACTTCAAACCTTAAAAGTATGTATTTTAAAAAGAATATTTCAGTTCTTGCAGATAATATAATATTAACAAATTAAAAGACCACTTAGGTGTACTTAAAGGGATAGTTCACCCAAAAATGTAAATGTGATGTTCATCTGCTTACCCCCCAGGGCATCCAAGATGTAGGTGACTGTTTCTTCAGTTGAACACAAATGGAGATTTTTAAAACAAACCGTTGCAGTCTGTCAGTCTTATAATGGAAGTGAATGGAAATCACAGCTTTGAGAGTCAAACAAACATACACAAACAAAACCAAATTAAACCCTGCAACTTGTGATGATACACTGATGTGTAAAGACATAAATCAATCGGTCTGTGCCAGAAACTGAACAGTATTTATATCGGGGTGGGGTTTTGACCTCTGATTCACGGCAATGTCCGAACTATCTTGAGCGAGTTTCGTGTCTTCTTCTTCAGTCAGAGCGTGATCTATCTTCTTGATACTTATAAGTGCATTACCGCCACCTATCTCTCAAATGGATTACTGACACTCTATGTACAGTCTCAATTAGGAGTATCAATGATCCATCTGACCAACATGCTCAGGACAGTTCAGAACTGTAATAGCCAAATATATTATTTTGGTAATATATTTAAATGTATTAAATTCCAATTTTATCTTTACAAATAAGTAAATAACTTGTAACTCCTAAATGCAACTAAACTAATTCAATGAATTCAGTTTAAACTTTAGTTAGATTCTTATGGCAACCATCTTATGTCTTTAGACAAAGATTCCAAAAAAAAGAATTAAAAAGACCAATCCAATAGAGTACAGTGCTTTTTATGGAATATTTTAAAGATTTCTCTGCTTTTTATTTTTTCACATAGCTCTAAATTACAACAAATATAGGACCTAAGAGTGGAGAAGTTTAGCTAAACAAAAGGTTAAAGTAGGGTGTAAAAACAAAGATCTAACAAACTAACTCAAAAGATGTGTTCTCTTATAAGATTCCTCTCTATTCACAAACCTCTATGTACAAACAAAGTTTATACCTCCTTAAAAGACTGATAAAAGGAGTAATAAATTCAAAAGAGTTTTCTTGTCTTATGGGCACAGGTCCCAGTAAACGCCAGATTAGCAACGTGACTTAAAAAGTGCAAATTTTTGCATTACAAACCAGTATATTTTGGTAACAGCCCTGGAATTCCTTCCCTCTTGTTGGTTGTGCCTGAAATAACCCTTTGAATCTAAATGCTTCCACTGTGACTTAATTAAGAAGGAGCCTCCCTCATCTGCTTAACTTAAAGTTATAGTTCCCCCAAAAAGATAAAGTTGGTTTTTAAAGGCAGTGCGGTAAAGCTGATGGTAATCTTTTTATTGTCTATTTATCAGTCCAACTTGGAAATGAGTAGCGACACGAGAAACTGAGAAGTCAAAGTGAACACTCCACCCTTAAAACACTGCCAGCTTTTTATGTGGCAAGCTAAACTGCGGGCAGCTGTTCAGACAAAGGATCTGAGTGGGCTAAGGAACATTACAGCAATTGTAATTCAGCGTAAACAGTCCATAACAGTGACAATTGTTTCCAGCTTGGAGGTACTGTAACAAAACGCTGGCATGATGCCACGCAGGGGCCGCTTGAGTGGTCCAGTGGGCAGTTTGCCCTAGAGGGCCAAAGCATGTACTTACAAACACAACAATGAACTACAACCGTGTTGATTTCCTGACGCTGATTTTTCCAGATGGTTTAAAAGGTGACTGATTTAGAAACTCCCCACGTTGCTCTTTCTTTCTTCTTGTCATTCTAAGGAAATAGTTCCATTTTTGTTCCATGCATGTCCTCGTGACTTACTGAGTTCACAAGAATAAAACAACTTTATCAGTTTTGCATTGTGGTTGCGTTTGTTACACAGAAATATTGCCCTAGTCAAACTCAATCATTTATAATCGTAAATAGTTTTTCTATATTAAAAAAGTACATAAATAGGTATATACTTAAGTGTGTTTCAAAAAGTACAGATATATATATATATATATATATATATATATATATATATATATATATATATATATATAATAGAAATTATACACTTTAAAAACATATACTTAAGTGTGAAATTAATGTTTTGTTTTTTGACACTTAATGCACGCCTATTGTAATTAAATGAAAATGGTAATTAAATGAAAAGTTTACAATTATATTGAATGCAATTTTCTACCCTTTTTTCACGGAATGTATTGACAAGCATTTATGGTAAACTAAAATAGGCCTATAACTTATGTCATTTCTATTGAAACTTGTATGTCATGTTTCTAAATACAGTTTATTTTTATTTTATTTACATATAGTAATTCTGAAACTTTTTAGGGTCTCTTTTTCAGAGCAATTATATTATATGTGACCCTGGACCACAAAATCAATCTTTAGTGTAAATAGTTTTATTAGGATATTACAATATTTGGTTGAGATACAACTGTTTGAAAATCTGGAATCTGAGGGTGCAAAAGAAAAAAATCTAAATATTGAGAAAATTGCTTTTGAAGTTGTCCATATGAATTCTTAGCAATGCATATTATTAAACACAAAATAAATTTTGACATATTTATGGTAGGAAGTTTACAAAATATCTTCATAGAACATGAACGTAATAGCCAAATGATTTTTGGCATAAAAGAAAAATTTATCATTTTGACCCATACAATGTTTTTTTTTTTTTTTTTTTCTATTGCTAAAAATATACCCCAGCGACTTGAGACTGGTTTAGTGGTTCAGAGTCACATATACATACAAAATAGCACCGTTTTCTCATTTGTAATTGGGCAGGCCCACGTGAATAGAGGTTGCACACAGTTAATTGTGCTGCTATACATACAAAATTAGCATTTCTGTATTTTAAGAAACTGCGCCTGTTGGAAATGGCTTGGACTTTGGGTTTTGAATGGGTTACAGACCTGAAACTGGGATAAGACTGGCAATCCAGAACTATTTGTCAGGTTTTATGAATGATAATGGACAGAGCTTGTTTACTCAGCTGAGTTTCCCACGGCAAATGCAGTCCAAATCACTGTGCGTGGTCACGGACATGGTGTAGAATTTTCTTTTGCTCTCTACCATAACAAAACAAAGCTGAAAAAAGTATAAAACAATGCCTAATTTCCCATTGTTCTTTGTATGTATGTGCCATATGGAAACAATTGTCCTAAATGTTGTGAAAGAGTGTGTTTCTGCTTGTCTGTGTTTATTAAAAACGCAATGCAAATGTGAAAATCTTTGTCTTGTAGAGTTGTAAACTATGCAATGTTAACACAGTGAAACTCGTTGGAAGTTTTTCACATGCACTTTTATTCAGAGACCTTTTTCTTGAGTTCTTTTCTGACCACAAGTTTTCATGCAAAAATTTGCAATTTGCTAACCTTCAAATGTTTCATTGCCTGTAATTTTTTTTCTAGCTGTTAAAGCTAAACAAATATTTTTTATTACTACTCTTTTTTATGTATGAATCAGATCGCACAATATACACATTTTTTTTTTCTGTGTGTGTTTAAAACATAGACTATTAAAATGTACCATGGTACCACCATGTTTTTGGATATGTGCAACAGTAACTTGATACATCTTTAAAAACAGGTGCAACTACAATGTAAATACAATTATATGAGAATATTTTAATGATTCATTACATTCACTATCACTATCTGCAAGAGTATTTTATTTTTATTTTTTTTTTTTTTTTTTTTTTGGCAAGGGGAACATATATAGATGACAATTAATTTTGTGTTTTTATTATTGTTGTTATTATTACATAAAACAAGATAAAAAGAGTGGGATTCCTAACAGGAATGCTAAGACTCAGTGTGTGGTGATTCATGTGTTGTGTATTTGGAGGTGTAATAGTGCCCTCTGTTGGGGAATTTAACCCCTTATTCAGAAAAACATGTGTTGATAGAATAGCCACACCAAAGATTTCATCTGGGGAAATTAATTAAACAAATAATCATCTAAAAGCTACATTTGGATTATGCTGTTTTAGTCACTCTGCAAGTTCACATATTCATTTTCTATTTTATTTTGTGTTGAACGAGAGAATGAAGTGTCCCTTTTATTGTAAATCATCATTCACATGATGCATCTGATTCACAGTGTCTGTGTATTTTAAGTTTAAGATTAAACGATGACAATTGGGGGTTAAAACTTATATAATGTAACAATATAACAATCTTGATATTTTGTGACTTCTTGTTTGAGAAATGTGCTGTTTGTATGAAGGCCAGCTACATTTATATTTCACGAAAAAAAAATTATTTACTGTTGTTCAAAACTGATTATGACTTTCTTTCTTCTGAGGAATACGGACAATTTTTGGGCTCTTCAAAATATCTTCTTTTTGTTTTTTACAGAAGACAGAAAATCAAACAGGGTCAGTAAATAATGACAGAATTTTCTACACACAGAAATTTACAGAAAGCCATGCATATTTCCACGAAACTGATGCATCCTACAGTTTAATACACTTCTCTACCATCTTCTAAATTCTGATAATGTTTCCATCTGAGACTACAGCACTCATTGCTCTGTTTCAAGAATTCCACTGATTTTCCCTCAACATCAGCACAGTAAATACACAGTCCAAACACCTGCTACGACAAAGATGACTATTAGAACGATGCTGTGCTAAAAACCTAGAGTTTAGCAAAGCGACGGTCGAGTAAACTGACAAGGGGCCGTCTATATTGCACCTCATCACGTATCAACACGCCACAGCACTTTCTCAGTCAGTGGGTCCACATTTAAGTGCCTCCTGTGGACATTGTTTACCACTTTACACCCTCCCAGAGACCACACAACTGCTGAATACTTTATCTGCAGCCGCAAAACAGCCTCAGCTGTCAATCTCTGCCACTTCTCTTAGTTAAGCTGATCTGTCCTGCCGTCCTCATCTAGACTTCAGACCTGCCTGCCCACAATGGTCTCTCAGCTCCCTCGGGTGCTAGACTTCAGGACATTAAGTGCCGTCTTGTGTCTGTTGTCACTCTACACAATCGATGTTTCTTGCTTGTTTGATTGTCATCAGGTTAATGATTTATTTATACCATGCGTTTATGTGAAAGGCAGCCTTTTGAGTTCATCCCTAAAATCTCAGCATTTCGCTTGGAATTCACACATGGAGGCAATATGACGCAGACTCTTGAGAAATGGTTCCTGAATTGGAGATGACATCAGGAAGCCGCCGGGCTAAGCTCCGCTGATGTCTGCTGTCCATCACAAATAGGAGCATGATGGAATCAGGATGCCAAAGTGCTGCAGGATCAACAGACCTTCAAGGATGCCTCCTTTCTGCCATTTTGGATTTGGGCTATGAAGGATCACAGTGTTTTCTGAACGCGTTGCGATGCTGTTTTTGCCTGCAGTTGTTAGGCTTCACGTCCTCGTTTTGAAGGGTGTACTGGAAATGTCCATTAAGTTTTGACAGAGACATTTGGTGAGCTTTGTCCCAGATTCCAGAGCCAGAAGTTGAAAGACACAGCGACTTTGTGTTATTACTACTAGCTGCAACTTAAATGTAGTTGACTCAGTTTCTGATTTTGGCTTATAATTCACAAATTCTATTAGAAATATCACATTTATCTATGAATCTATTAAAGCAATATTCACATTCACATTTACCGAAATTTTGCACAATGCTAAAAAAAAAAAAAGAAAAGAAAAAAGACCAACACAGATTTTGCATTTTGTTTAAGGTTTTCCACACAAAAGTGTTTGACCAATAAATGCTGCTTGGTTTGAAAGTGACACTATTGACAATGGACAGTGAACCAACTGGTTGAGTGAATGAATAAAGACAATGGCTGTATTTGACATCTCTTACTTTCACTGTTCCCTATTATAGTCCAAAGAATGAGTAAATGATGACCAGAATAAATTTGGATTTGGAGTGTGCCAGCAGTTTGCTCACAGTGCACAGAGGTATTTTCTAGAGGATGCCAGTTTAGAGTACATCAGTTATATACTGTAGAGGGCATTAGAAGCAACGCGAGTTACCTAATCAGATTACTTTTTTTAAGTAACTAGTACAGCAACGCATTACTTTTTAATTTAGAAGGAAATAGCCAAGTTATTTTTTCAAATAAGTAACTCCAGTTCCTTTGTTTCCCATGTCTTGACTGATAGCTCTCGTGTTGTGAGTGTGAACATAATGTTAATGTAGTTCTAGACTAAATGTCAACATGCATTTTTCCATCTCATCTGCAAAAAAACAGATTCAGTATTCCTCAAAATTAATAAAAACTCAGGATATGATGTAAACCTGCAATAATTAAATATTTTAAATGTACTTTATGTATTTAAACCCATTTTATTAACCAGTGTCTTTGCGGCTGGCCTTCAATGATCTAATTCAACCATGCTAGTAAGCAAAAATAACTTAAGATAAACAACAACTTTTGTTTTTTTTTAATTGCTGAAGAGTGTCCTGCATTCTGCTGCCTGAGGGCTATTCATTTCACTTTTGGTGTGAAGGGGCTTTTACTTCTGCAAAACAGAACTTTATATATTAAAAACAAGCAAGCAAGCCCTGCCCAGATTAAAAAAGGGGCAAAAGTAACATAACAAATTACTTTCCATAAAAGGTAACTAAGTAATGTAATTAGTTATTTTTATATGGAGTAATACAATATTTTAATGCATTCATTTTAAAAGTAACTTTCCACAACATTGGTTATTTACTCCTTAAAGAGTGCATTTTAAATATTCACCATGGTTTCAGACATCATTACAAATGGCTGCCCCTCAAACAGTGAATTATGTAAGAGCGATTTACATTTAATCATTTAACTGACGCTTTTATCCAAAGCGTCTTACAAATGAAGAGGATGGAAGCAATCGAAACCAACAAAAGAGCAATTATATGCAAGTGCTAAGTGCTTTTATTATATAACGAATAAAAAGAAAACAGATAGAATAGAAAAAGAATAGAGCAAGCTAGTGTTAGAGGCCCTTTTTTGCTTTTTGTTAACTGTATGATAAATAAAAAGAAAACAGATAGAATACAAAAAGTTTAGAGAAGTTGGTGTTAGTTTTTTTTTTTTAAGAAAACAGGCAATAAATGATTAGAGTGCAAGTCTAAAAGTGACATGGTCTTTTTAAAGAATAGAATTAGAATAGAGACTGCTAGAGTTAGAGGTTCAAATAAAGATAGAGGAGATGTGTTTTTAGACGATTCTTGAAGATGGCTAATGACTCTTTGGGATTTTGAGCCTCTTTGGGATGAACAATCAAGCTATGTTCACTCACAGAACGCAAGCTTCTAGAGGGCACACAAGTCTGAAGTTATGAATTTAGGTAAAAGGGTGCAAAGCAAGTAGTGGTTTTATAGGCAAACATTAATGATAGTAAATCACTTGTTTTGTTACTGAATGAATGAATGCATGTTATTTGGAACTATAGTCAAATAAATCATTAATTGACTCATTAAGACGGTCACGTGCTGCCTACCTGCGTAACAATGTAACATGCCGAAAAAGTATGTGAAATTTCTCCACCACTAATACAGATTGAGAGTCTGTTTGGAACATGGAAACACTGACAAGTGGAATGTTTAATAATGTTGATTTAAATAAAAAGAAGCATGCAGCAGTAAAAGAAGTAGTAAAAGAAAAAAAAAAAAAAAAAAAAATGTTCATCTGCTTACCCCCATGCAGGGCATCCAAGATGTAGGTGACTGTTTCACCAGTAGAACACAAACTGCGATTTTTAACTCAAACCATTGCAGTCTGTCAGT
Source organism: Carassius auratus (assembly GCF_003368295.1). Lineage (NCBI taxonomy): Eukaryota > Metazoa > Chordata > Actinopteri > Cypriniformes > Cyprinidae > Carassius > Carassius auratus. Next base: position 1,510,979 of record NC_039263.1, read on the forward strand.
CTTATAATGGAAGTGAATGGAAATCACAGCTAAAACATACAATAAAACAAACAAAAGAACCATACACAAACAAAACCAAATTAAACCCTGCGGCTCGTGATGATACATATGTGTTTAAAGACACAAAACAATCGGTCTGTGCAGGAAACTGAACAGTATTTATATCTTCTTTTTATTTTATTTTTTTACCTCTGATTCACGTAATGTCCAAACTATTAGAACTTTCCTGAGCACGCAGGGTTTAATTTGGTTTTGTTTGTGTATGCTATTTATTTATTTTATTTTTTTATATTTTAGCCATGAATCCCATCCACTTCCATTATAAGACTGACAGACTGTGTTAAAAATCTCAGTTTGTGTTCAGCTGAAGATACAAAGTCACCCATCATTCCCTGGGTGTAAGCAGATAAACATCAAATTTTCATTTCTACCATGGCGTTTTGAACATGTTCCATGGTAGACCCATGATAGTTCTTGAATTACCAAGAAGTACAATATAAATACTATGAATATTGCAATCCAAATTCAATACCATGGTAGATTAAATCTTTATAAGGCTGTTTCATACCATATTTGGCCAGCACTATAATAAAAGAATAATGGCAAAGCCTTCTGAGGCTGTTGAAAACAGTGTGCTACAAATGATCTTCATGTTAATCTTCTTTTCTTTCCTGATGCAACTTTTAAACTGGTTCAGTTTGTCAGCAATATATTAGCAAACTGGGATGAGGTAATATTAACTTGTATAGCCAATTATTCATTTTAACTGAAAGCAAGAGGCCTACATTTGTATTTATGTGACAATCTTAAAAGTACAATTAATAACCATATAGCTCAGTCTAAGGTTTTCTAATTCAAATGCAGATGACTAATACACAATTTGTAACATATTTCTGTCAAGTGCTGTAATATATGTCATTTACACTACATTTCCCATGATGCCTGCACACGACGTCATGCCGGCGTCCGCTCCCTCTTGACGCACAATACGCGTCACCGTAGTAACTGACGATTAGCGCTAGAGTGGCGGAAGGGGCTGAGGGATTCTGTTATTATCGGTAACAGACATCCGAGTCCACCTGTGTTTTAGTGCTGACTGGGCGACGCGATATTGAGGCGGAGAGCCCCTGCTAAAGCGCCGAGATGTTGAATATGTGGAAAGTCAGGGAGCTGGTGGATAAAGCGTGAGTATGCCCGGGCTTTTGCTTTCTACAGAGCTTGTGTGTCGATGCAGAGGCCCGTTACTTAAAAAGGTGCGGATCCCGTGACGTCACACGCCCTCAGCTGATCACGAGAGCCACACGATTAATATGACATTATAATCTATTTCATTTCACTATTTTCAATCTCTTTATAAACCCTTCCCGATCATGTGCGTTCTTCTATTAAATTTACGCAATCCCATGCTGTTCTGCACGCGTGTTTTTTTTTCTGGGCTGTGTTTCAAACCCCAGTGAGTTGTCTATCTAGGCAGCATCTTTGAGTAACGTTACAACTGGAGCGTGCAGCAATTTTGGGGCATAATAGGCGCGTTTCCCTTGCCTATAATCATCTCAAAATGTTGGCTAGGCAGACAGCTCACCACGTTTACATATATAATCTTCTTAACCATACCGGTTAATTCTTCTTGTCAATAATGTTATCCTGCTGAAACATCTTAGTCGTCAGCAGCACACGATCTTGAACGGTCTCTGACAGCATTTCTCTTTATCTAATGTACAGTCACGTGTTTTATTTGTGTGTATAATGTTGAAGAATGTGTTGTTAAAATGGTAAACAGTTAACCGGTTACAGGCCCGTTATACATGCTAGCTAATTAGCCTATTAGCTCAGCTGAAGTCACCATTATAAATTCGTATGGGGAATAGATAACGGTATCGCTCAGCCTTAACGTTTACCAACACAGACTTTGACGTCATCCCTAAAATTACGACGCCAAAATGACCTTAGTAGTACCTGTGGGCCTTGTTTTTCTCCTTCACGTTAACGTTAGGTGGTCTTCACCTGAAAAAATGAAATTTTCAGGTAAAGTTTCTGTCAGTTGAATCCATCATCTGTTTACTTTGTGATGCAAATTGATGAGAAACATCAATATTACAATATTTGATTTTAAAACTAAACGTGATCTTATTAGGATGAGAACTGTATTAAAAAAAATAATAATAAAACACTTGGTTTCTTTTTACAGAAAGTTTTCAAAAAAAAGTTAGGGCATGGCTGTGCTTTATTCTTGGTCACAAATGGTTTAAACAGTAGAGAAACTATTTATTTATATATAACGTTTAAGTAGCAGGTTATAAAGGGAAGATGAAAATGGTTAGCAGTGATGCATGCTTTTTTTCATTTGCTTTAGTTCACAAAGTGGATACTTGGAAATATGTGCAATTTCATTATGCAAATCAATCCTTTTTCACAATATTTAAACAGAAATTATCCACCAACAAGCTGTTGATTGACTAACCAGCTATAGAATGGTTCACTAAATCTGCAAAATAGGCACAATTATTGGCCAAAGTGATAATCTCAAAATGGTCAACAACCATTCATTCATTCATTTACTTATTCATTATACACTGTCTCAAAATGAGTCATAGTGACTATTTGTCTGTTTATAGCTTTAATATATCATCCAAAGAACAAAAATCAGCTTTAATTTTTAAAGGTTCATTACTTATCCATTAAAATGGCTAATTGGTGAATTGTTACAGACCTTTCATATCCTTCATAGCAAGTTGGAAAAAAAATCTTTGCTGTTACATTCCCATAAAACAGTGATTTGATTGTGTAAACTTGAGTATAAGTGTAAAACTGAAGTAGTTGGTGAAAACTAACCATACATTTTCCCAGTTGTCAGTTTGCCATTCAGTGGAGCATTTCCATTTCTTATTAACCTTTCACCTTTCACTTTCTGTGGAGAAAAAGCATAAAAGGCCATATGGCTATACATTTTCAAGACAAGAGTTTTGTGTAATAGGCATAGCTGTAAAATACAAAAGTCTATCTATTCAAATAATATATATCTTGAGTGACATTTTTCAATCAGAGCAGAGGAACTATCAACTGGACAGTCATTGTTGCAGTTAGTGTTGTCAAAAGACCCGGTACTTTGGTACCAAGTCGGTACAATTGTTTTTTTAAATGTGACGGTACGTGGTTTCTTTAAGTACCATTTGTACCGAGTACCCCGTCAACCCGGTTCCTGACGCATACAGCACTATGATTTCCGCGAAGCAGAAAACGCAGACGGAATCTCAAAATCCAGTCATGAAAATGAAACTTACATTTTAATATGGACAGTCACGGAATTTGTCAAAGTTAGCATAAATTAATCAAATCAAATCTCCATATGGACCAGTATCTGTAAATGTTAAGCCGCAAAAGTTGGTTGAAATATGAATCCTGCATGTTGCGCGTTGATGATGCAAGTCTCTGTGTGAATGAATGAATGGCAGAGACGTGCGGGTTTGTTTACTACAGAGAGTCTCAATGAGGACATAAATATATAAACTACATCACCAGAAATGTTCTGAGTCACTTCACAAGCATTCTACCGTTTAATTTGAGTAAAACAAGTGTCAATTTAAAGGTATTCATGGTAGCCCGTCAAAATAAAAGTTCATTTTTACATCGAAGGCGATTCATCTGCGATAATGCGTAGCTTGTCAGTGCTCTACAGCTCTATTAAGTGCCGCTCCATTTGAAAGCAGGTGATTTAGCGCTAATCACGGAACCAGATTTACTGACTAGATGCGCATTATCATATCATTAGATATATCGCCCAGCCCTACGTGACAATATTAGTTGCAGTGTTAATTTCAATGGTGTAATGCAATTAAGATACAGTTTTCATAATATAAAAATTAAGTAATTTTAGTAATATGAGTAATAATATTTTTTCCCAAAACATGTAAAAATACACTTTTGAGTTGATGTTCAAGTGATTTATTAAAGTGGACAGTTTTCAGATAGTATGAAATATTATGTTTATATTCATGCTCTCAGTTCGGACTCATTTTTTTTTTTTCTGTGTATCTGTTGCACAAACAAGTCCTGCAGTCAAGTTACTGTAATGGATGCCACAGCTGAAGGCATCTTTTAAGCATGCATGGATTCAGCTGAAAGGAGGTGGATATTGATATAGCTGTCCTTTTCATTGTGCAATGTTGGGTTAGGCTTCTTTGTTTTTCCTTGCAGTGCCACCTACGATAAATAAAAGAATCATCAAGTTTTATCATGCTTGGTGAAGGCTGCATTTGTTCCATTCAGCGTGATTGTTTGTGGTGTAACATATAATGTGGTGCAGCACGGAGATGTTTCTAATGCATTTAGGACTGGATGTAATGTACTGCTAGCTTATCAACGGTTGACTTTAACTCAAAAAGCTTGTGAATGTAATCCCCTGGTCTAGAAAATTATTTTTGAATGTGTTGTGTTACGAATTAAGGATTGACACAAGCATGCATTGAATCTTCACTATTGCCGCAAATATAGTGGCATTTGTGTAATCTGTTTTCTACAGTCATTTTGCTCTTTCTGGTCATTGCTGTAAATGTTTGCCTCTCGTTCTGCACTGCAAAGCCAAAAATTGTTAATCCTTCTCTTAGACTGTATCTTTGCTAAAGAGGAAAAGATATTTTGAAAATGTAATCGGACAAAAGCAAGGAAGTTAATGTTTTTGGTTTTTGTATGGCAGGATGTAGTGTTGTCACAGATCCAAAATTTCAGTATTCGGTGCCGATACCAGTGAAAATCCACGGTTCTCGGTACCAATTTCAGTACCAAAGCAAAACACAAAAATATTCTAATAAAAAAAAAACTAAACTTTTTATCACTAAAAATAAAAAACAATGCCATTCTTTATACTTATTTACAATTGTGTTTACATTTTTTCTACATGTAATATAATTATGAAAAACAGTAAACAAGTTTCACCCTAATTTAATTTGTTTAATGAAATGTAAAAACATTTTATTTTTTGTTAAATAAAAGGGATTTGCTATTAAAATTAAAACATTGAAATATTGAGTGATTTTTATTTTATTTTATTTCTTTAAAAAATAAAGTTTTATAAATTTCTTCAACAGTAGTAGAAGTATCACATACAGTCTTCTAAATAATAGTAATATATCTAGCACAATGCATTTAAGTAAAAATGAACTTTTACTTTTACAGGCTACTTTTATTTTGACACTGGTTTTACTCAAATGAAACGGTAAAACAGTTCTGGTGATGTCGTTTATGTATTGATGCCCTCATTACTGCAAGCATCATGCGCTTCAGTCTATGTAGTAAACAAACCATTCATTCATTCACACAGAGACTCGCGCAACATGCAGGATTCATATTTCAACCAACTTTTGCGGCTTAACATTTAAAGATACTGTTCCATATGGAGATTTGATATGATTAATTTATGCTAACTTTGACAAATTCCGTGACTGTCCATATTAAAATGTAAGTTTAATTTTTATGACTGGATTTTGAGATTCCGTCTGCTTTCTTGCTTAACGGAAATCATAGGGCTGTATGCGTCAAGAACAGAGTTGACGGGGTACTCGGTACCAACGGTACTTAAAGGAACACTCCACCGTTTTTTGAAATAGGGCTTATTCACATTATTTCCTACATTTAGATAGGTGGGCAAATGCATTTTTGTGTCAGTGCATGCATTGTTTTAGTTTGACTGGGTCGGCGTTAGCTTAGCTTAGCACAATGAATGGAATCCTTTGTTGCCAGCTAGCATGGCCTGAGTAAAAGTGATAAAAAAAAAAAAAAAACCCCACCTAATTACTTCTTGTGGCCTGCGTATTCACAGCGAGTACAAATAGCGATCCAGATTAAAACTAGGCGATTTTCTAGGCAGATATTGACTTGGGACTATATTATGGGGAAGCACAGGCGAAGCACTGCTGCTTAGGCGAAGCACTGCTACTTCGGCGCAGAGAATCACGCAACACATGAAATCCCACGACTTCCGTCAACACACCGGCGTGAATAGTAGCTGCCAGGCTATTTTCCTTACAGTACACGAATGGCGATGAACATGGCTGATTTTGAGAGAGATGAAGAGGGTGACTTCTCAGACAGTCAAGAACCAGAACCATACCTATTTGAACCAGAGTTTACAGAAGACGAGCTGCGTGCTTTGGAAATAGAACGACAGGAGGAGGAGGTTGCGTTCGCTCAACAGCCTGAGGACGTGAGGATGAGAGCCAACATGAACTGGTGGTCTGAATGTGGGGGAATATGCCAATCTATAACCGACGGAAATAGTGTCTGTGCTGTAGAGAGTGGGACATGTTTTTGCCATTGATGACCAGGCTCAACACGTCAGATCAAGATGAGCGTGCCCGAAGTTGTGTCACATCTACAGAGGATTTCACGGCGCTGATCCATTCTGCAGTACTCTATTTTTTTCCGGTGTGACAAAGTGAACTGGAAAAAACGCCCCACGCCGAATGGACCAAATGGACAGCTGTCCACAGAGTAAGTGATTATTTTAATCATCACGCATGTATAGATCGACCCATATTATACCTGTATTCACATAGAGTTGATGTTTTCATGTGTTGCGTGATTCTCTGCGCCGAAGTAGCAGTGCTTCACCTGTGCTTCGCCTGTGCTTCCCCATAATATAGTCCCAAGTCAATATCTGCCTAGGAAATCGCCTAGTTTTAATCTGGATCGCTATTTGTACTCGCTGTGAATACGCAGGCCACAAGAAGTAATTAGGTGGGGTTTTTTTTTTTTTTTTATCACTTTTACTCAGGCCATGCTAGCTGGCAACAAAGGATTCCATTCATTGTGCTAAGCTAAGCTAACGCCGACCCAGTCAAACTAAAACAATGCATGCACTGACACAAAAATGCATTTGCCCACCTATCTAAATGTAGGAAATAATGTGAATAAGCCCTATTTCAAAAAACGGTGGAGTGTTCCTTTAAAGAAACTTGGTACTGTGACATTTAAATTTTTTTAGTACCGGGTCTTTTGACAACACTGGCAGGAAGGCGTCCAGGAGGCATCCGGAACAGATGCTCAAGCCACCTCAGCTGGCGGCTCTACTCTGAGCTCCTCCCGAGTGGCGGAGCTCCTTACCCTATCTCTTAGGGAGCGCCCAGCCACCCTGCAGAGAAAGCTCATTTCGGCCACCTGTATCCCGGATCTTGTCCTTTCAGTCATGACCCACAGCTCATGACCATAGGTGAGAGTAGGAACGTAGATTGACCGGTAAATCGAGAGCTTCACCTTGCAGCTGAGCTCCTTCTTCACCATAACAGACAGGTACATCGAGCGCATCACTGCAGAAGCTGCACCTATCCGCCTGTCAATCGAACTGAAAGAAGCATTTATTGTAGCCTCAAACTCAAGAATCTGACGTGTCTGGAGTTCCACATCGTGCTTTATCTCGTCCATTTCAATCCTCTGACATACGCGCTCTCGCGCCACATTAGTTTCTTATGGAGTGAAAAAAATCACAGAGCAGAGAGCATGCGTTATTGTCATGACAGGTGTCACATGCACTCTTGCATCGTCTCAGTTCAAGCGAGGAGTGGATTCTTTAATTGGCATGAAATGAACACTGAATGCACATCCAATTCACGTTAAAAGATACACTACAACTTAATGTACACTGAAATGTTCGTAAAAATACAGCACAATGTACTGTAATAATTATCAGATTTTTAACAGTTGTTTTTCCTTATTTTTTTTTATTAAACTTTGCATTGTGGGAACAAGGAAGCTCAGTCCATTATCGGCGCAAAAACGGTGTTAGAGGAGGCACCATTACTCACGGAGATAGTCAGGATTTCAGGTTTGGGGAATCATTTTTACTCTTCCGTGGTAAATAATTTTTAAATGCAGCACAAACTGTAACTTAGTTGAAGCATGAATCTTTTTTCCATATTTTCAATTGTTTTACAAGAAAATATTTTTGCAGAACCATTTACCTGTAGTTTAACACTACGATAATTTAGCATGAATTAAAGGTTAGTAATCTAACTTAAAGGGTTAGTTCACCCAAAATATTATATGAAAAATCTTGTTTCAATCCTGTGAGACATTTGTTCATTTTTGAAACACTAATGAATATCCTTTTTAATGAAATCTGACAGCTATACCTTATTGAACCTTTAATTAGTAGTAGCATAGGCTGTCAGTGGAGGGACAGAAAGTGCAGAGATTTTATTAAAAATACTCATTTCATTTGTGTTCAAAAGTCTAACGGGTTTGGAATGGTATAAGGGTGAGTAACTGATGACAGAATTCACAATTTTTGGTGAACTGTCCTTTTAAATAATATTGTTTTCTATTATAGGAAAATGGTATCAACACTAGAACATTTCACTTGACTATTGGCTACAATTCTAGCAATTAATGACAGCCCTGTCTTTTGTATATATAAAAAATTCCCATGTATTTAAAAATGCTTTGAATCTGGACTGATTTTTTATTGTATTTTATATATATATATATATTAGGGGTGTAACGATACGCGTATTCGTATTGAACCGTTCGGTACGACGCTTTCGGTTCGGTACGCGGTACGCATTATGTATACCGAACGGTTCGTTGGAGTAATTAATTATATTTGGAAAAAAAAAAAAAAAAAAAAAAGAGAGAGATAGAAATATAATGATATGCGTTCAACAAGGTAGCCCAATAACCCAAACAACGTAACAGGCAACGCCCCTGACACTCCCGAAGAAGAAAAAAACACCATCTTATATGTTTATGTTAGGCTACTCAGCAGGCGCTCGCTCACTCAGTACGCGCTGAAGGCTCGTTGCAAAATAGCCAATGCGTTCAATTTCTCCTCCTTTCCAAAGCGCTCGGGCAGAAGCGCTCATGAGGCGTCTGTCTTTGCTAAGCAACAATGACGTGCTCTCTCCATGAGACGCGGAAATTTCAGCGAAGGATAAATGGATTTGCAGCTCTAAAAATCGCTTGCAGTAGCTCTGCTACTAAATTTATTTCAAAATTGCAATCCATATACAACTATGATCAGCTGTTCCTTCATCTTGGCTGAGCTCTCAACCTTGTTACGGGAAAGGATGAAGCTGATTGGTTGGTTCTTGTCACATGACCCGCGGTGCGCTTGCGGCATTCTGAAAAGTTGAGATGTTTTTACATTTTGCTGTATCTAAAACGTATCGAACCGAACCGAACCGAACCGTGACATCAGTGTATCGTATCGAACCGAACCGTGAATTTTGTGAACCGTTACACCCCTAATATATATATATATATATATATATATATATATATATATATATATATATATATATATAATGTGTGTGTTTTCTTAATCTTTTTGATTGTCCTGAGATTATTTTATTGTATCGGCTGAATATACTACAAAATTTCTGCAAAATAAAGTTTTGTCCCAATTTGCAGTGTGAATGATTTGACCGTAGTTCCCCAAAGTCAGAGCCAGACTGCAGATTTTGGGCAGTCAGAGACTGAGAGCAGACAGAATGACTAAAGTTTTATAGTGTGTGATTATTGGTATTAAGTCATGTAGTGTATTCCAATTCGCATGACACTAAAATGTTGTTTAGTGAGTTCTCCTGTGCTTTTATGGACCTACAGAGATTTATATAGTTTTTGGAAGTTCTAGTTATTGGTTATGATGTTGTGTATTTTGCCAAACCAGAGCCAGTTTTATGTGTTTGGCAAAACTCAGTTGACCAGTTTTTTGGCCGCTGGGAGATAGTAATCACAATGACTTATTTTGGTAATCCACCAACATTTCAACAACCTACAGATGAGAATCATAAATTAAGCTTCAATCCACCCCAAACTAAACTGTCCAGCATATTTCCAACTGGAAACAGTGTCATGCTGTGTTGATGCCAACTTTATGATAACTGTACTTTTATATGATTTGATATTTTAACAGAAAATATCTGATCACTCCAACTTTTGTCTTTGGTAATATTGTGTTCACCTGTGGTGTCTCAAGAAGGTAGGGCTAGTAGTACACTAAACTGCCAGCAAGCTTGTGGTTTGGCACACACAACAGTATAAACCATTCTGCTCATTGAAAAAAGGACTTTGTCCAAACCCTATTTTGAAGTTATTTGCTCAGTTGAATTTCAACAAGATTGGTTACAGAAGTTATCTTACACTTATTTAATGTGTCAGCAACAGAGCTTCCAAGAAAGTTAAAGTTGCTCCCCTGTTTAAGCCAAAGGTGGGAGATTTGGTATTTGGATTAATTTCTTCTTATTTACAGTTGCCCAGTATATTTTATCCTCATGTATGGTTTTGTTTCTTCTTGTAACTTTTAAAAAATACATATAGTCTAATGGTCTATTCTTGAAATATTCGAAATGTGATGTTGTAATAACTTGGTGTAGAAGCGGGTAGATGTCAGGCCATACGACTAAATCTTTTGAGATTGACATGCAAATGTCTCCGTGTGTCTACTTCAAATGTGTTCTGAATACTAAAATACTTTTGTCATCGATGTGTCTATCACTGGAATGTGTTTATCACTGCTGAATGCACATAATCAATGGCAGCTGGACGATTTCACTGAATTATAAGTAAGATTAATCAACAGTTTCTCCCCTTTATCCCAACCATTATACAAATGAGTAAAGTCAATTATTTGAATCATTTTTAGGCTCTTGATGCTGATCTGCATGAGGTGCAACTACAAAACTGTATTGTGATTTGAGTTGGAATGTCTCAGAGGTCAAAGTCTGCTGGTTTGAAAGCATTTTAGATTGTTTTTTTAGAACATTTGGTCAAGTTCTTAAGATACAGTCTTAACATGGTGGCTTACCCCTGTTTCACACCGCAAGCTTGAGTGGTGACAACTACATCGTCACTGTAGCAGCAGACTCTCGCGAGTATTCACACTGGAAGCATAAGTACAGCATCACAGCTGCGGCTGCAAAGCGTGTTCGGCGGACAGTATAACCATCTCAAACAATTGGTATAATTCTTTCAACATTTGTTTTTATAACAATAAACCATACTTTCACCCAAAACGATTTATTAAAAAGTTTAAATGGGTAAATACATATGTTATACTTAATTTTCTTTTCTGCCATAATTGTTTAAACACTAGACATGGTCATTGTTGTTAAAACTCTTGACATGCTTATTCTGTGCATTTTGAGCACGTTTTGTGTTAAATCACATTTATTTTGTCCATCAAAAGTGTGCTTTCACTTTAATTGAGCTCCTAAACTGCTGTTCACGCGACGCTCCTGCTTGATGCTCACGCGCTGCTCCTGGTCCCGGTGTGAATGCACTCATTGATTAACATGGACGCCGAAACGGGTTAGTTAAAGCAACTGGTTTTTCAAGTTTTGTATAGTATTTTCTTTACTCTTTACTTCAAACACTATGTCTAAAAAGGTAATATTTAGTATTTGAGGTCTGAGATGTGGGAAAAGGTGAAGAGAAAGATGGCAAACTTTAGCATTTTAAGTCAGCATTCCTGTCTAATCATCCAATATTGTCTAAAATAGCCTGCATAGTAGGGCTCCACGATATTGGGAAAAAATGACATTGCGATATTTTATTTTTATATTTATATATGAAATCTACAAAAATGGGGTGAGCACACTTACATTCTCATTTAAAATTATTTAAACATCGACACCATCATGTCAATTGATATGTGCGAGGGAGAGAGAGCAAGACGGCGCTCGTATTGTTTGAAGACGGTGAGCGTGCGGCCGTGGCTCGCTCGCTCACTCTCTCTCCCTCTGTCTCTCTCGCGCTCTCCGCGAATCACATTCGTCAAGGGCCGGGAGCAGGCCTGTACAGTTAATGAATAACCGCTCAACTACGACAGCCTACATCGCACTTCCTGCGATGTGACTATCGTGGATTCGTAAATCACGATATCGATGCTTAAAAGACACATCGTGCAGCCCTACTTCATAGCACTTCATCTTTTATAACATGGAATTTTGAACAAATATATTCTTGTCTTGATTTTTGTAAAACTTCGTGTGGACTGGAGCATTCCACCAATCCACGCAATGTTCTCACCTTTTGCATCTTTCTATTTGGTACATACAACTTATGTATGATGATGATGATTATTTTAAGTTATTTGTATTCATCAAAATTGGTATAGTTTTATGAAAAACTTTTTTGCCCTTCTTTGTATTTATAAAAATGTGATTTGTATTCAAATCTGTATTTGTACTCCAATCTATTACTCTTTGAGCTGTAATCAAATTCAGTCATACAAGAAAGGTCAGCAGCTACTAAATATATGCTGTTTTTAAAGATGCCTTTTTTGCCTAAATGTGTATTTATGGCAATCTCACAATGCACTGCATGGGAAATAAAATAAAAAAGGAAAGCAAACTTCTGTATTGTATTGAGAACTGTCAATTTGAAAAAAGTTCCATTATAGATTTAAAATGAAATATTTCATCTATATATATACACACACACACACACACACACGTTTGTTTGTTGTTGAGCCCAAAACCCAGTGGTAGCCCTAACTCAGAATCACCCATCTCCATATTTCACATCTTTTGGGACTTCTTTCCTTAGCAAACTTTCCCTTGTCCAGGTATCACTCCTTTCTTCTCTTAGCTGCTGCTTTCGTTCTCTCTCCGTCATGCTTATTATAATCCGCCACCATCCTCATCTACATCATAAAGTTTTATCCAGACCTTTGCTTCCTTCTGAAGCTCTAGGTAGTCTTTTTAGTCTGAGGTGGCGGAGCAGGAAAGCTGAAACCACTCAGAGAGCTTTCATGTGAGGCGTCTTGAGTTTGTTGTGGGTTTTTCGCAGACCATAGCTCCACAGTGAATGTGTAAGTACACACATTCATTCTAGCGAAGAACAGCGAAGGAGAGAATAAAAGTAGTGGAGAGTAAATCTCGGCAGGCCCATAGAACAAAGAAGCTGCGGATGCAAAGGATGGCAAGACGCCCCTACGCCTGTCTGTGCCCCCTTCTCTTTGTGCAAAAGAAAGCCTGCCTCTTTTGCTTTTGTCTTTCCTGCATATTGAATATTCCAGTGGAATATGTGCAGCATAGTACACAGCAGCATGCGTGTGTCTGGAATGTATTTATTATGTGTGTGTGACTGCTCTGCAGGCCGCTTGCTTGCATAAACCGTCATCATTCATAATTCAGTTCCCTGAGACTTTCCTTGTAATCTTAGGCCAACTATGTAGCACTCTTTCTACGTGCTTGAATCACAGAGATTGCCAATCCCAATCCCAACTCTTGCTTGACACTGAAACCAAAACAATAGACTCCGCTCCGTAATGCTGTGCAAGTTTGTGGTCAAGCCAGTAAAAGTACAACTTTTGTGCCTGATTGATGATTTGAATGTAAAAGTTTGCCTTTATGAAGTTGTATAAGTCTCTTAAATTAAAAGTAACAATAATAATATAATATTAGAATTTATTAGAAGTATTTCTGAAGGATCATGTGAAACCAAAGACTGGAGCAATGGTTATTGAAAATTCAGCCTTGCATTTTGGGAATAAATAAAAAAAACACGTATTTCGCAATTATAGAGAGTACCACATTGCATGGATGTGCGTTTTTTTGTTTTGTTTTCATTGCATGCAAAAAGTATTCTCATAGCTGGACCTAGGAACATTTCAGTTGCATTGCTCTCTATTGAGGGTTAGAGAGCTGCTGGATTTCATCAAAAATATCTTAAGTTGTGTTCCAAAGATGAATGAAGGTCTTACAGGTTTTGGGTAAACCATCCCTTTAATCTGTTTTAAGGCCCGTTCACACCAAGAATGATAACTATAAAGATAACTATAAAGATAACGATATTAGCGTCCACACCAGCGAACGATATTGTTTGTGTATTCTAAGTGGATGCGCGTTTGCTGCTTTAAATTCTCGAGCTCATTACAGCAGGATTGATTTTGATTGGTTGCCAATGTTTTTATCATTCATCAGAAGAAAAAAAATCGTTCTGAAAGTGATTCCCACAATATCGTTTCTCTTTGCCTTTATCGTTATAGTTGTGGTGTGGACTCCGCTATTCTTTAATATTGAGAATGATTTTTAGAACTATTTCTTTATCGTTATCTTTATAGTTATCGTGCTTGGTGTGAACGGGCCTTTTCTCATAAAATACGAGCAGAGTAAGTAAATTGTGCATAACATTGGTATGTAAATTATATAATTCGAATGTGACAATTTACCTGATAATGGATTTTTGATCAGTTTACACATTGATTCTGCTTGCTCAACATACAAATGCATGATGTAATGAAGCTGTTAGATGAATGTCAGTGTGGCTTTTTATGAATAGTGCTGGTTAAGCAACTTAACATCCGTCCTTGCCAGCTGCCACACAATTAGTTCCATCTTTCAGTCATCAAGACCATATGTGCAGCATTGGCCTCCATCTGAATTGCCTGAATTACTTGAGGAATTTTGAGGTTTTGTTTTGGAAAGTGTTTACAGATTGAATTAGCTCTGCCATTAAGTAAAACTGATCCATTGGAAAGACCACGCCACCCCCGAAGCCTGAAAGTGACGCAGATGAATGGGATCAATGTCTTTGTTGCCAGTTTTTGCTAAAGTCATTGATTTGGTTCAGATGTGATTTTGGCTCTCTGACTCTTCTTCAGAGATCAAATGATTGCAAATCAACTGCGTTGTCTTTCCAGACCACCTGATTCCATGTTCCAGCAAGATGCATGTTGCCCACCTGCCAGCATTCCTGTTTTTACTACACATCATCCAGCACCACTAAACTCTCTGTAATAACTTCCAGAAGTTCATTTTCACCCTCCCAACCTCTCTGCCCTTTGGGATTGTGAGAGTGAGGCGGAAAAAGACATATTTTCACATTAGTAATGATTATGGAAAGCGTTTGCAGCTGTTTTGAGAGTTAGCATGATAAACATCCGCCGAGCACCGCCTCTGCAGTGCTGTTGTGCGTGTGGTTCTGGTCATTTTCAGATGATGTTGCACTGATCTATGATTTACAGACTTTGCCTGTGTTGATTGTCTATTAGTAGGATGCACCGTTTAGTCTGCTCTAAAGGCCATGCCAAAATAAGCCATTGTCAGGACATCATTGAACATCTGTTAGCCTGGGTTTTGGATGGTGTTCCACTCTGTTGGCATTAGCTGGACCTTCATGTGCAGGTTTTTGACCAGTCGAGCTTGTTGAATGGCTCAACTGGTCAAAAGAGATCAATCTGATTGGCTGTTTAGCTTGAAAGTAACGAAAGCAAACAAACAAGGAATGCATTTCTTTTTAGACTTGGGCTATGTTATGAGTTGAAAATGGTAAGCAAGCACTACTTTGGTTATGTTTTGTAAATCCACAATCCTAGCTCTACCGATTTCCCATTTGAAATGAAGGCTACTGCCACCTGCTGGTATGGAGAGTTATTTCCTCTCATGCAGAGGCTAGAATATATGTGCTAGTTAGCTGATTACTGATGGTCTTTGCATTGTGTTCAAGTGCAGCTTTTTGGCTCAGATGTAGGCAACATGGTAGTTTCTTGATATTGCTTTGGTGTTTCTGGGCCTTAATAGTGGAGATAAAAGTCGTGCTTACTATAGGCCGTACACAAATTATAAGGTTTGTCTAAAGTTGTGTTGAATGTTGATCTCACAAGATGCTCTGAAAACCGTTTTGATCTGTCACCCAACTCATGGTTTCTTTTTATTGTGGAGCACAGAAGCGGCTATTTTATGTCTATATTATGTCTACACTGCTATTTTTATTTGTAGTAAAAGTTAATTGTATACCGGAAAACTCCAAGATGGAATGCAAGATGTTTGATGTTAGAGCTGTCAAACCTGGTCTGACACATCTTGATAAGATTTACTTTTGATTTAGATTAACTAAGAGAGAGATTTTTGCTTCAGAAGATTCGGAATATATCATATTAGTTGCATGGACCACTTTTATGTCTTTTTTTGAGCTGCCGGGCTGGGCGATAAACAAAATCAAGATTGTGATAAAATGTATTGTTAACAGTGATAAGCGCTTGACACATTTACTCTATAGATCAATCTGACAGCAGAAATAAATGTGACAATAGGCAGTCTGTGCATGTATGTCTAGTAAGTCTACATGTTCTGCGTGTCTCTGAGTGGAAAAACCTTATTTCCAGTTGGCGCAATATTTAATTTTTGTTTTTGGAAAATGACACTTAACTTAAATTAGACACTTAACATTGAATAAAGCACACAATCAGTACGACAAACCACCAAAAAAAAATAGTGTTTAACCCAGACGTTGCGTTAGACTTGAACATTGTCCGTCATTTTGACAGACAGAATCGAGAAAATTCTGTTGTAATCTATTATTACCTGTCATTTAAATTTTGATATTTTAATTATAATAACATTTAATTGCTTGTATTTTTGTTCACATTTTTATTTAGCGCATATGGGCTTATACATTTATTACGTCAATTGTCATGGTCAACACCAAAACAACAAAATATGCTGGGGCTGGGTAAAACAAATACATTTCTCGATTTTAATAGATTCTAATTTTTAGGGATGGATCGGTTCACCGGCCATAAATCGGTTTTTGGTCTTTTTCCGGCCGATTTTTCCGACTACATTGTAATCGTTCGCTATATCATTTGTGTGGAAGTATTTCGAAATCTGTGCGCAGGACACAGGCAGCCGATCAGTACTGGAAGTGCAGAGCTTCATGTCTGAGGCACAGATAGCTGGAAGCGATCAGCCGTTGGTGTACTGGCGCACAAATAAGAGCCTTTCCTGCGCACAGAAGCTGCGCGAGCGTATACTGTACCGGTACCGTTGTTCAGATCAACTTCTCACGTGTTGGATGAGAAACGAAACGGACTAAACTGTGACAAAACTGAAATTTTTTTTTTTTTTTTATTATTAGAACTTGAATACACATTTGAAAAGCCAGAAATAAATGTCAGTTCTGCATTAGGATGATTATTTTTATTTTACCTTAAAATTACATAGACTTTATTTGATTTAAAAATCACCTGCTGTAGCACACTGACAAAGTGTTTCATTCATCCAATTAAAACATTTTAGGTTAATGATTCACATCTATATTTTTTTAGTTGAGACAATAGGTTATTTATTTTTCATTGGCTCAAGTTAAAATATAGATGTGAATTCATTATCCTATTTTTTTTTATTATTGGATGAAAAACACTTTGCATCTTTTTTTTATTCGCACAAACATTATTTGGTTTTTAACATTTTGGAAAATGTATTTATATAGCATACTTTTATTTAGTCTCACTGGTAAAGACCCTTTTTTATTTAAAACCAAATTTAAAAACTAAAATACTGAATGATGATTAAGAAACATGTTATTGAATGTGTGTTGATTGTGTTTGGATTATAGAACTATGCAGTTGTTGCCTTTAATTTCACATGGTTACAGTTAATCTTTTAATTAATGCCAGTTCAATGTAGTTTCAACCCAATTCAAAAACAAAAGCAATTTTGGCCTATTAAATACCAAATATCTTGTTTATGCACACTTTCCTTCTTTCTTGTTTGTTGCTTAAAAGATAAAAAAAAAAGAAATCGGTATCGGAATCGGCCAGTTTGCTTGTAAAAAATAGGTATCGGAATCGGCCATGAAAAATCATGATCGGTGCATCCCTACTAATTTTTATGAACCAATATCAATTTTTAAATCCCAATCGATTCCGTTTTGATGAATGAACCATACATACCTCCTATCCAATAAATCGCAATAGACTAAACATTGTATATAGTTACTTTTGGTATGAAACAAAGTCTCAGATTTCAAATTCTGTCCATTTTTATTAGGAAATTCAAGCAATGAATAGCGTTTAATGTGGCGTGATAGATCGTTGTAGACACATCTTATCAATTGAAGCAGCAGCGCACGTGAACTGATCATCTTTTTCACTTTACTAGAGGGTACTCACTTCTGCATAATCAAGAGCATAGCAAGTTTTATTTTTATTCTGGAGGCGCTCTGCTGCCACACTGGAGTGTATTCTCCACCAACTGGACGGGGTGGGATTTACAGCTATAAATTACAATAGATCACCCTCAGTGTCATCTGTCAAAGTGACCTTCACTGCTGAAACAAAATTCTGTAACTGACTGAATTTTGGTTAACTCTTGTTTAACCTAAAGATATTGTGGTAGAAATTGTTGTTGTTGTTGTTGTTTTTAAACGTACTTCTCAAAGCTGCTCTGTGGAGTTTAACTGTGATCAAATGGGTTGTGTTTACATTCATTAAAGGTTTAGCAAACATGTGGAAAGCATTTCCTTTCCCATTAATGTTAAATTAATATTGTGATAAATATTGATTATTGTATGATTTGGGGAAATATATGTATTGTGATGATATTTTTGGCCAAATTGGACAGGCCTTTTGTTGAATGGAAATAGTTGCTAGGCCATTCTGTTAAATATCTCCATAGTTAACATTGAAATGTTATTGCATTAACCCTCTTCCAACCCTGTTAAACAGTAATTGGTATGTTTTTGTGATACTGTCATCATCTGAAGTGAATTGCCAGTTTGGCCTGGTCAACTGGAGTTAACTAGCTATATGTGCTAGTGTACTATGTGTAAAACTGAAAAGAGTGGTGTGTGTGTTTTAATTACTTACTTTCTTCATTTGACTTTTAAGTAGCATTTATGAGCACCAGGACTTCACTTTTATTTTCAATCCCGAATAAAGGCATATCATTTCATTGTCATGTCCTCCTGCGCTTCCTGACTTCTGAAGTTTTGTGGAAAACAGACAAGTTTGACATGCACTCTCCCAATTTCCTCCTTTTTCATTACCTTTCTGGTAGCAAGTTAAAAACTGAAAAGAGTGGTCTTCAAGTTGAGCCATATCTTGAATCTTTAAGGCTGAGAAATAAAATTATTATTCTCTGATAGGTCACACAAGTGTGGCTAGTTTAGAATCTCTTGTTAGGACTCTGAAAGGCAGATTATATACAATATGTGAATCATACATTTCATTAGTAGAGAAGATATTGTGGCCTCTTAATTCCACCATTCAGAATTGTAATACTACTATTTTTTTTTCTTCCATAGAATGAAGGGTTAATCTATGACAATCTCAACAAATCGGTTAAGTCACATGAATGCTCGGTAGATTTAACACTAAACAGAGCTGTCAGTACAGTTTTTCATCTGAACCCATTTAAACTTTTGGCAGCATGTTTTCTTCTATCAGTCCAAAATACACACCAGTCGACCAAAGCTGACCGGCTCATGTGTAACAATAAATGGACTTGTGTGTGGTTGCCTGGTGTTTATTTGTGGTTCTTTGTTTTTCCTCTGTTTCCCAGCACCAATGTTGTGATGAACTACTCCGAAATAGAGTCCAAGGTTCGAGAAGCCACCAATGATGACCCTTGGGGCCCATCGGGTCAGCTCATGGGTGAGATTGCCAAGTAAGTGCTCAGCCTGCTGGGTGGTAAGAGGACTACGTGCTGCCTTTCTTCAGGCATTCACTGACTCTACGCTCAACAACCGCAGAACATTTGTGCAGGGCAATTACTTCAGAATTATCTCATCATTGATAGCTGATGAGTTCAGTTGCTTTGCATGATGCCTTAGACTTGAGATCATCTGAAAGTTTAGTCATTACATCCTCATGTCGTTTTTTAGAGTTGTTTTTTTGTTTAGTTTTTTTTACATGAATTTAGTGTCCTGTGCTAAATTACTGTATATATATTTAAAAAATCTGGGTTAGGCAGTATTTTAATATGCTGAACCCTTATAGAAACCCTGTGTTAGTACTATCAACACATATTTCATAAGAAGCACAAAATAACCAAAAAAAACAACTACAAATTGTTGGAAAATATACAAATATCTTTAAAGCTGTTAGTTTGTAAGTGATATTAATTCCATTTTTTTTGACCGGATGAAAAACATGCCATATTATACAACTGGTTACAAAACATTATATTCTATTTGAAAGTAGTTTTTGTGTTCTGATTGTGAATGCATTCCTAAAGTGTTAAATCAGTTAGCATAATACAAGGTTGAAAAACATTATCCATTTAGTATCAAGCCATTGTACATAATGTGAGTAATCTACCTTCCTGCAGATCCACATTTATGTACGAGCAGTTCCCTGAAGTTATGAACATGCTTTGGACTAGAATGCTGAAAGACAACAAGAAGAATTGGAGAAGAGTTTACAAGGTACAGTGCACTGTTCATCTTGCATCATATTTTCACCTTCAAATGAGACGATTGCTGAAATTGAGTGTACGCTTCATTTACACACTTTTTTGTCAAAGTTCAAATATTGGCCAATGCATTGGATGTTCTTCTATACAGCAGGTAAAATAAGTAATGTTCATTTTTCTCAGCTCAGTTAATGTCTTTCTAAAGATGCTGTTGACATGAAATGTTCACTAGATGTTGATAACAGCCCAAGTCATCCATGTATACTAATAAAAAAAAACAAATAAGTTCAGAATTCATTTGTGTGTAATAAAATGGAATGACACAGGGGGAAAGTATTGAACTACTGAAATGTATTTAATAGTTTGTACAAAAGCCTTTGTTGGTAATGCCAGCTTCAAGATGCCTCCTGTAGGACAAACTATTCGCATGCATTGCTCAGGTGTGATTTTTGCCCATTCTTCCACACAGCTCTATTTTCTTTTCCTGAAAACCACTTGAATTTCCTTGGGTGTGTTTGGGATCATTGTGTTGCTGAAATGTCCACCCTTGTTACATCTTCATCATCCTGATACTGTAGGTGTTGGGACTGAACCAGCTAATATTAATTTCCACTGACTGGGGCAGGATTGGTTTCCAATTACTGATCTGTTTCAGCTGGTGTCTTGGCTTTCCATGCCTTTTTGCACCTCCCTTTCTTCATGTGTTCAGTTCTTTCCCCCTGTGTCATTCCAGTTTAATACACAAATTAATTTCTGAACCTATTTGTTTTGTTCTCTTTGTATGTATGGATCACATGGGTTGTTATCAACATCTGGTGAAAAATTCATGTCAACAGCACCTTTAGAAATATATTTTCTGAGAAAAATGGTGACGTGTTCAATATTTATTTTCCCCACTGTATCGGACTATTGGTAATGGACTACTTGAACTCATCCTCGTGACGCACTTCCATTTTGAAATAATACTGGTTATTTATGGTTATGTATATTTTTTTATGTTCTGTAATTATCCAGTTGACATAAAGGGGTCATATGATGCTAATTTTAGTTTTTCCTTTCTCTTTGGAGTGTTACAAGCTGTTCGTCAATAGATAAGATCCCTAAAGTTGCAAAGACTAATGTCCCAAATCCAAAGAGATATTCTTTATAAAAGTTAAAACTCGTCCACGCTCTCCTAAAACGCCTCGTTTAAACACACCCCTACATCTCTACATCACTGTGTGAGACGATTTGTGTAACACCGGCCAAATGTTGACGCAAAGAAAGAAGGCGTAACTTTGATTCTCACTCTAGTATTGTTGCTGCCACCATCGTGTTGTGGAGACGTTGCATTTTGTTGTGAAAGCAAAACTACTTTGTTTGACCTTTAAAAGAGGACACAACTAGAAATCAGTGATTAAGTTGTATTAACAACAGTGTTCCAGAACAGTTCAAACCAATTATTTGTATTCAGCGCATTTAACCTTCAACCTAAAATGCTGGATGTTCTGACCCACAACCTGTACGTTTTGAGCAGTGTAGAGTCACTCTTGTTGTTTGTCGTTTCTCCGAAAACAAATGCAGACAAATGGCTATGTTTACACAGCGCGATACGCAACGCATAAAAAGACAGTATAAGTCATTATAATCCATAATTATGTCCCCACTGGATGCAACTAATGCTTTGTAATTTGTTTTATTATTTTTGTATCATCGCGCTGGGACATGGCATCACAGTATGGCAACAGGCATAACATTTCCATCACACGCTTGAGGTATTCTGCCATTCACAACGCACTGGATAGCTGGCCAATCAGAGCACACCGCACTTTTCAGAACGATGAGCTTTGTAAAAATTGGCACTTTTTTTTTTTTAATTAAGCATCGTAATAGTCTGTATTCTTATTAAAATCAGTCTGTATGTTGGTAAGCTAAACACCAACTGAAAACTCCTGAGCTGTAATAAGTAGAACGTGGAAGTAGTTGTCGAAGTAGTCCATTTTCATTCATTTCTTCACACAAAGTTATGTGTGGTTTTAAATGTGCTTCATAATTTTAAATAGTCCAGCTGAGTCCAGTTAGTGTAATAGAATAATTAAGGTTATTATTGATGTGCTGTCCATGTGCTCCATCTGTAGCACATAGACAATAATTTTGACTTGTTCCCTTCAGTGTATTAAAGAGATTACATATTTACCCAGAATCCTGCATTAAACTCTTGTAGCTGTGTTCATTTTGGAAATATCCATAATCCATCTTTTATGTGTGCAGGCCTTATTACTATTAGCGTA
Source organism: Carassius auratus (assembly GCF_003368295.1). Classification (NCBI taxonomy): domain Eukaryota; kingdom Metazoa; phylum Chordata; class Actinopteri; order Cypriniformes; family Cyprinidae; genus Carassius; species Carassius auratus. The sequence goes on from NC_039263.1 coordinate 1,533,378, forward strand.
CCTCATCAGAAATGGTTCAGAGCGGGTGGTCACCAGCACCAGAGAACATATCTACGATCTGCGCTCTTTGGAAAATTATCATTTTTTAGGTAAGTTTATAGAGATAAAAATGTTAAAAGCTTTTAAAAATCATTGTTCAAGCAATGTGCAAAAGGGCAAATATAAGCAAACAAGTATTTTTATTCTGTTGCAGAGTGATGTGAAGAAATTACATTTGAGATTTTTGGCCAAAACATTGATTTATCAAAACTTAAATATACCCAAGTAACACTTTCCCAGGTGTCAAGCATATTAGAAATAGCCTCATGCTCTTGGGTTACTCTCTGGCAGGAAGATCCCTTGAGGGCTTGTTTGCACAAGATAAATGTTAATATTTCATTATGGGGAAACAGTAACTTTTTGTTTCTTAGAATTTGGAGATGTAACAAAAAGTGTTCGTTAACAAACACTGTATTTTTAAGATACATTTGTGTGATAAGTGAAGAATAGAGCAGGAACAATAAGTATAGAACATCATCATCGTCAGTGCAAGAGGTGTTGGTGCGGTTTCCTTTTTGTAGCTATTTAAAGCTCTGTGCCTTGTTCTAAATATGTTTCAAAGAAACTTTGAGTTTTCAAACGAGACATATTTTAAGTCATCTACTGAGACATGAACATTAGCTTTAGCACAATAGTCGCTTTGGTTTCGTTTCGGTATTCAACTCAAAAGATTTGCTGAATTTTTGTTCAATAAATATTTAATTAGGAGAAATAATTTACTACATCCTTGCGGTAAATCTTAATAGCAAAGTTCTGGCATTACAACATAGAAAGTTGACTATGGCATCATCTTATCTGATAAAATTTGACCTACTGAACTTTTTGTGCAGAGTCACATTCCAGCTTTTTATATTTTTCTTTCTGTATCCAATGGTTGTTTGCAGAAACCAGATTAAATGGGCCAAACAGTTCCTTATGACTTGACATTCTCTCTTCTATTTTGCTAGATGAAAATGGTAAGGACCAGGGCATTAATGTACGGCAGAAGGTGAAAGAAATGGTAGAGTTTGTTCAGGATGATGACCGGTTACGTGAGGAGAGGAAGAAAGCAAAGAAGAATAAAGACAAATACATTGGAGTATCTTCTGACAGCATGGGAGGCTTCAAACAGAGTAACTGTAAGTGATCAAATGTAGCAAATTTGAGTGTTTCTAAATTTGAAAGTGGATGATTTCTATAGTGCCTCTAAATGGAACGGCGACTGTTTATCAGACATTTTTCAAACGGGTTTTGCAGACATTTTGCTGTCTGCTGTCGGTAGGGTGACCACCTGCTAATAAGCCCAAGGGGGGACAAGGGGTAAGTTTCTGAGGGACAATGTGGGACACTGCTTTGTGCGGTGGTGCCCCCACCCCATGGGCAGACTCACTGATAGTGGTTTACCCATTTCTAGCACATACTGTACCACCTTACATGGTATATTAATAATGCCCTATTCTCCTAAGCATGTGTAATTGCTGATGTACTGTATGCTTATGACAGAATCGACAAATGCATTTCCACTTACGATTTACTTCAGCTATTTAATTTTATTTATTTTTCATTACAATTTATTAACTTTAAGAATAAATTACTGCTCATATACAGCATTCGCGTTGAAAAAGAGTGAATGATTTGTCCAGGTTTTTTTTTTCTCTCTCTCATGTTTTTGTAATGTCTGGGAAACCAGAATGTGCATGCATCAACAGAAACGTTTTTTTTTTTTTTTTAAGCGAACCGTGCCATCCCTATTACCTCAATAATCAATCAATTACAGGCCTAAAACAATCATCCCCGGGCAGACGGATATTAGTACATCTCATCACACTGGCACCCACGTCTAAATCAGTTGTATGGTCTGGTTTTCAGTCTAAAACAGTTGTGTCAAGTATAAATGTCTCGTCTGTTTCGGGAGGTGCGAGCGCAGTCAGCGGAGGCACGCACCTGTTTTTCTCAGATTTTGAAAAATCTTCGCAATCAACTTAAAATGCTTCCAAGATCGACTTGTCGACCGCGATCAATGGGTTGATGACTCCAGATATAGATGAGCGACCAACTTTTTTTGAGCAAGCATTGATTATGCGTGACACAATCTCAATTTGTGGGACGCATGAATTGGGCTTCAAACGCTGCACGCGCTACGCGGGACAGGTGGTCACCCTAGCTGTCGGTTGGACAAACAAATTGTTGTGCCCCAAACTTGTGCAAACCTAAAAAAAAAACATGATAAATGTTATATGCGGCATTCCTGGAATATGTGCAAAAAGTCTGTCTGTCGGTCAAACTGGTTATGCCTGCATCATTCATGACTTAACAGTCCGACAACTTCTTACACCGGTATACTTTTGTGCAAATGCAAACCAAAATAATCTGCTCTAAATTAATATCCGTAAACTAATATTTCCCAAGCAAACAATTTTGACACTGTAAAGCATGTCATGTAGAGACTGAATGTTAACCAATAAAGAGAGAGAGAGAGAGAGAGAGAGAGAGAGAGAGTTGATGCGCTCAGGAGTTGTTCATATAATAGTCAATTTTTCGTCAGGTGCTTTTTTTGTTTTGTTTTCTAATTTTATTGTGATGTTGTTGTGATTGTTCCAGTGGGTTACTTTGTAATCAAATAAACCAAGAAATTCCCTTTCGTCACAGGTCATTTTGAGGCATAATTTTCATCTCTTGAAACTGTGATTGACCCCAAAAGTGAGCAGCTATGTCTGTATACTGTAGATGTCCCACAGGGATTTGTTTTAGGCCCTTAGAAGTTTTTTCGCATAGTGAGGAAAATTCCCACTGGATTCCCTTCTTCCCACAACTGATCTTTTGATTAGAGCTGTTTTGATTTCAGGGCTATTACTTTTTCCTACTTTGCTCACTGTATCATTTGGTGATGTTTTTGATCAGGTTAGAAGAAATAAGCAGATCTCTGCTTTTTGTTATACATGTTTTCTCTTAGAGCTGTCTAATCAAGTCAAGATGCCACGTTCCTTGTCATGCCATTAGGGATGTTACCTGTGTGGAAAAAGTAAAAAATGTTTGCTTGACTTTAGCTTTGATTTGCTGCTCTGTTATCTCTCTTTATTAGCTGTACTACACTTTCAAATTGCCAATTTATGATGGCATAATGATGGCAAATACTGCAGGGTCAGAGGGGGGGTAGACGGCTTGATTTTAAGTTATACTTTGAGTTTGTCAAGTTTTTAGTCAGGTGTATTTTCCATGCTTTTCAAAGTTTGAAGTGCATTTGTTGAACAAGTTAATCAAGCGGGCAAAAAATGTCTTAAATTCAATTTTATCATGTTTGAGGTAATTTAAAATTGTCTTAAATATACTTAAATATCTTCATGTGCTTTTATGTGCTTCATGTGCAGTAAATGCTTAGTCTTACTTAAAATGACCCATTCACACCAAGAATGATAACTATAAAGATAAATTCATTAGCTCCCACAGACCCTCACCTACACACAAAAACTGTATTCGAAGCATGCTGCAATAATGTCATCTACTGCTTTAAGTGCTCAAGCTTTGTGAAGCAGAATGGATTTTAATTTATTGTCACTGTTTTTATCATTCATCAGCTGGAAGAATCGTTTCGGAAGTGCTGTTGTTATTATAGATGGACCTTGTTATTTTCATTATGATGATTATAGTTATCTTCGCTGGTGCAATCTGGCATTTTGTGAATTTCAATCTGAAGCTTTAAATATCTGAAACCAATTCAGCACCTAACTAATTCTATATCCACGTTTTCAGCCGGAGAGCAGTTTGACCCTGAATCTAAAAGCAAATGGGAGGAGGACTGGGAAAAAAACAAGAGCAGCTTCCCATTCAGTGAAAAACTTGGGGAGATAAGTGACAAAATTGGAAGCACCATAGATGACACCATCAACAAATTCCGCAAGAAGGAGAGGGATGACTCGCCAGATCGTATCAGGTACATGATAAAGTTTGCATTTGCCATAGAATGAAAAGCTATGAAACTGAAGCAGCGGTAGCTACTATATTATTAGTTTTTGTCTCACTGTTGCCTCTTCCTGCAGTGACAATGAAGAGGACAGAGTTTCACAGAACGGTCGTCCTGCAAAGTCGGAGTTTAAGGATGACGAGGAGATCGTAACAACCAAGAGCGTCCAGATCACACAGAACACAGATGCAATCACCTCCACCAACACCAACTCCTCTACACGCAAACGTGGCGGGGTCCCATCCAAAACGGTGGACCTGGGCGCAGCCGCTCATTACACTGGCAGCAAAAGCAGTCCAGGTGCTGAAAACAACAAGGTAAAATATACTGCCTTCATCCAAATTCATCCTGCTGTAAATGGTGCATTATCAAATGGATGGCTGCGGTGCAAAAATAGGCAGGATAATATTTGCCAATAACTGCAGTAATGTCAGTTCCACCATCTAATTGAAGCTTCAACATATTTAACATAAATACATAAATATATCAAATGTTGAAATATTGTGAAATAGGAGTTAATTTATTTTTAATCATTTTAAGCATGTATATATCATTGGCCATCATTTAATCATTTAATATGTTGTGTAACAAATAATAATAACTGTGATAATGAATAATTTTAAATAACTGTGATTTAATTTCAGTAATTTTAAGCATGGATTATTTCCCATCATTCAAATCATGTTTAATATATTGGTGTTATATTTTAGTTATATATAATATAATACAATTTGTGTTTATCATAATAATAATAATAATAATAATAATAATAGTTATAACTAATAAAATCTATAAATCAATCAATTTAAATTTATTTTTAAATCAAAAACTTATACCTTCAACATATTTGTCAAAAACAGGAACAATAATAATATAATCATAATAATAATAATAATAATGATAACAAACAATAAAAAACAATAATCATGTTAAAATATTGTGAAATGTGAGCTTGGAGCACAAAACCAGTCATAAGTAGCACAGGTAAGCCAAAAATACAATTAATGGGTCAAAATTCCAGTTTTTTATTTTTTTTTTATTTTTTTTTTAATGCTATAAATCATTAGGATATTAAGTAAAGATCATGTCCCATATATATATTTTCTAATGTAAATATATCAAAACATACATTTTGGTTAGTAATATGCATCGCTAAGGACTTAATTTGGACAACTTTAAAGCCGATTTTTTTTTTTTGCACCCTCATTCCAGATTTTCTGATATTTTTCAAATATTATCCTATCAAAACAAACCATACTTCAGTGGAAAGCTTATTTATTCGACTTTCAGATGATGTATAAATCTCAATTTCGAAAAATTGACCTTTATGACTGGTTTTGTGGTCCAGAGTCACAAATAAGAATGAATTGTAATAATTTTAAGCATGCATCCTTTCCAATCATTTTGAATGAATTTATTGTATAATAATAAATACGTTATTAAATTAAGCAATTCATATACATTTTTACATAGAACCTGCAAAATGGTTTAAGGCAAAGTGTAAGACCACTGCAATTAAATAAAGAGCAAATTCTAGAGAAAAACACCAGAGTGCACCTCTAGAGTCCTCTCTCTGAAGTGATAAGGGTTGCAAAAGGAAGCCTGTGCTGCCTTCATGTGGTAGAAGTGAAGTGTGACATTCTTCATTCTCTTCTCAGACATCAGTGAGTCAGTCATCCAGCACAGGGATTGCAGATCTGTTGATGGTGGACTCTGGCTCTGGTAAACCAGTGTCTTCAGGTAAGACCCCATCAGCTGCATTTTCCACATTTCAACGAGTACTTTTTTTGCCAAGCATCACCTGTTATTGCTTATACTTAGGTTTAGGGTTTAAACAACACTCACAAACCAGTTCGAACCCCTACACCTCCTGTATGGACACCACAGCTCAATGTGGTTGGACCATAATATACTCACTCCATCTCAATATGGATTTAGGAAAAAGAGCTCTACTTGTTTGGCAATTTTGGATCTCATCAAGAAAATCAATGACGCTATAGATAATGGCGAGACTGGTATTGGTGTATTTTTAGAGTTATCAAAAGCCTTCGACACTATTGATTCAGAAATTTTAATTGGGAAATTGCAACACTATGATGTCAGAGGGAAGGCACTCAGCTGGTTCAAAAGCTACCTAACTGAAAGGGAGCAATTTGTCCAAAGAAACAGTAGTTATTCAGAATGCACAGAAATTGTTTGTGGAGTCCCCCAGGGCTCCATATTAGGTCCACTTGTTTTTATTTTGTATGTAAATGACATCATAAGTTCATCAAATATTTTCCATCATGTTGTCTTTGCAGATGACACTAATCTCTTTTTGTCCCATAAAAAAAGCTTGTTAATGAGGAATTAGTTAAAGTAGATAGTTGGTTTAAATACAACAAATTATCTGTAAATGTATCTAAAACCAAATATATTATATTTCGTTCAAATAGAAGTCGGACAAACATTGAAAGTATACAAATCAAAATACATAATAAAGTAATTGAAAGAGTAGAGAACATCAAATTCTTAGGAATTTATTTGGATGAGTCCTTAAATTTTAAACAACATATAGAGTTTTTAATAAATGAATTGTCAAAATATGTTTTTTTTAAATAAATTAAGATATGGTTTTCCTTTTGATGCTCTTCTAACATTGTACCGATCACTTTTTGAATCACATTTAAATTATTGTAATATTATATGGTGTAACATATCCAAGCCATCTTAAAAAAATTGCAGATTCTACAGAAGAAAGTTATATGTGTTATCATGGGCAAATTATGATGCTCCCTCTGATCCGCTTTTTTATAGGTATAAGCTTTTGAAGCTCGCTGAGTTCAATAGTTTTCCAAATGGTTGTATTATGTATAATGCAGTTCATAAATTGCATCTAACACTTTGCCATCTCATTCCAGTAACCTCGTGTATTCGTGACCATAACACTAGAAGGAGAACTCTATTACGGGGGGAAAAGCGCAAGATGAAGTGTACTAGCTTTAGTATAGCATGTAAGGGTCTTGGGATCTGGAATGAGATTGACAATTCTATAAAGGAACTACCTTCTCTTGATATATTTAAAAAGCATTTTAAACACAAATTGTAACAACATTATGCTTGATAGACACCATAAGGCTGAAGGTTTCATATTTTATTGACTTATCTCATTTTCTTTTGTGTGATGTTTAAATACCCCTATTATTGGCTTTGTTTGAGGGATGGTTGAGATGTGTGATGTATGTTGACTGGTGGGAGGATATTTTGTGGTGAATGGTGTTGTTGTTGGTGTGGATGGGTATTGGGTGGGTGGATTATTATTTGTTGTTATTAGTGCTGATAATGTGTCCTGAAGGACACTATTTATAAGCCGGTATGGCTTCTGGGTAGTCCTTTTTTTTACAGGAGCTTGTTGTGTATTGTGAATTGTGTGAATAAATACACATAACGCTTGCTACTTGGTCATTTGTTAATTTTTGAGCTCAGTTTCCTCCATGCAGGGACTCGGACAGAAACTTTTTCCTGAAAGTTGATGTAGCTTTTAAAGCCATACTCATGGAAGTTGTTTAGAGACATCTAAGTGCCCCAGATGGGTGTGAGTTGTGTGAGAAAGAGAGCGATGGGTGCACAGATGCTGCTGTCCCTCCATATCCTGTCAGCAGCCCAACAGCTGTGCTGCGTCCGCTAGCATCAGTCACGAGGTCAAGAGCTGTTACAGCCTAATTGTGTGTGTGGATGGACACGTGTGTGTCTGTGCATCTGAATTTTAGTCCCACATCCAGATCAACTGGTCCTACTCTGTTGTAGTCACAGTAGAAAAAGAAAAAAAGATAATATTTTGATCCAAAGTGACATTGTAATAGCTCACAATAATGCTTTTTTTTATAATAAATGTGAGCATAAGAGACTTCTTTGAGAAATCAGATTATTGAACTTGTTGCATTCTAAATCTAAATGTTTTGCAGGTGGAAACTCCGATCTGATTGGTGACTTTGCCGACTTCTCCTCTCCTGCTGCCTCTGTCAGTCTCCCGTCCGCTGCTGGTATGTGTGAACCAACTGCACATGGGCCAAAACTATGTTTTTACCTCATCTGACAAATTCTTGCATACTGTAAATGTCTCCCTCTGCATTTCTCATGGTAAAGCAATACCATAAGAACATGTAATATCACCTGTCAGTGAAGCATTGTCCTAATTCAAGGCTTTTAAACTTGTGTGCAGCATGCCTTCAGTTCTCTTGATATCAAGTAAAAAAGAATGTTTTGGGGAAACAAAGTTCTAGAGCAGTGGTTCCCAACCTTTTTCAACTCGCGGCCCACACAACCAAACACATATGTTTGCGCGGCCCACTTCAAAAAAAATTAACTGACCCCGCTATTGTTGGGTTAATAACTTAGTACTCAGAAGCTAGATTTTAAACTATATTTATTGAATAAACTAGGGCTGTGCGATATGGACAAAAAAAAAAAAAACTATCGCGTTTTTTTTTATCAATTTTGCAATTGTGCTCTTACAGTCATAAATGCAGTCTATTATTGTTTTAGTTTTTTTTAATCATTGTTTTGATTCGGTTGATTAGACATGCTTTTGGTTTGTTAAAGTTTGATAAAACAATTAAAATCGAATCCCAAAAAAATATCAGAATGTCAAAAACTGAATTTGGGAAAAGAAAATGAAATTTGGGAAAAATGTAAATATATTTAATTAGGTATTTAGGTATTTTTTTGTTAAACTTCTAATAAATTGATGTTAAATTGTATAAGTTTCATTTTGGTTAGGGTTATGCATGCTTTTTGCATACTAAAGTGAAATTTAAGAAAAAAATAATAATAAACTGGTCTCACAGGGCCCTACAGAAGTGCTGCAGTTATTAAGCTTTTCTTTAGTTGATGTTTTGATGTTTGTGTCCCATTGATATGATATTTTATATCCGCCAATTGTTTTCTCATTTTGTGGTGTGGAGAGTAATTTTATACGTAACATCTGCAGAGTTTGTCCCAACTGAGCATTGAGAAAGTTATTACAGCTTATTCCACTTTACAGAGAGAAATGGGCGTGCTTGTATTGACTTTTCCCATCATCCTCTTCTCTCCCTGGGCCTCGGCTCAGTGTAGAGCGAGTTGCACTCTTCTGGTGGGCAGGAGGATGACAATTCTGTTGGCTTGTCTGAAATATGATTGGAGTAGCAACACACGACACAGTGAAATATTGATGAGTGACTGAGGGGTCCAGATGGAGCTGCTACCTGCTGAGTGTTATGAGCACAGACACACGTCAGCTCCCATCATCCATGCCCCATCTCCCCTGACAGAGACACACTCCTTAAGAGCAGTCAGAAGTCCTCAAGAACAGCCACACAACAGTGAACCAATAACCTTGTCAGTAGGACAATTAATTATAATAAACGTGTATGTAAGCATAAATACAGAGTTCAGATAGGATTTATTGAGGGGAACAATTGAAAAGATGATTCAGCTTAAACTTTTTCACTAGTCAAAGCTTGGAAATATATAAATGTTATGTGATCCCACCAATATGCATAAACATAAAAAAGGTCCGCAGGGATCCCTCACTATGATATCAATTGAAAAATTTTGTTACTTCAGGTTGTAAAATGGTGACTTGTATGCTCAACATGGCTGCATTTATTTGATAAAAAATTCTGTAAAAAATATTGTAAAAATATTACAAATTCAAAGAACTTTTCTTTATATTATACATTTATAATAAAATAAATCCCTGTAATAGCAAGTCTGAATTTTCTGAATCATTACTCAGTATCACATGATCCTTCAGAAAAATATATAATATGCTGATTTGGTGCTCAATTTTTTTTTTTTTTTTTTTTTTAATCATCACAGCTGAAAATTGCTGTGGTACTTAATATTTTGTTTTAATTCTTTGTTGAATTTATATATAAAAATAGTTCTTTACTTTTTTTTCTTAAAATTGTAATAAAATCGAAATTTTGAGTTATAAAGTCAGAAATGCTAAACATAAACTCACAATTCAGATTTTATATATATATATATATATATATATATATATATATAATTTAAAAAAAAAAATTAATTGTGAGTTTATATCTTGCAATTGACCATTTTAATCACAATTCTGATTATGTATTTTTTTTAAATTGTGAGAAACTCAATTGCAAGTTTTAAAAAAAATACAATTTTCTCACTTTATAAATTGCAATTATATACTTATATAAAATATAAGCTCTCAATTGCAAAAAAAAAAAAAAAAGTCACAATTGTTAGAAAAGTCGCAGGGATCTTTTTTTATTCACTGGCAGAAATGGGCTTCCATAGACAGTGATATTTATTTGAAAAATGGGATTGTGACTTTAGATCAATTTAATCCATCCCTACTGAATAAAAGTATTAAATCCCTTGGGAAAAAATCTCACCGGCCAAAATATTTGAACAGTGGTACCAATGTGTTTTTTTTTATTTTTTTATTTAATGGTTCTAATTTATTTCATCTCCTCAGGATCGCTGTCTACTGGTAATGGTGAGTTTGGTGACTGGAACGCCTTCTCCTCCACCAGTCCTCCTGCTGTCCCTCCTCCGTCTGTCGTCCCAGATCTGTTCAGTGAGGTGCCCGCTCCAGCCGCCCCCGTGCCCACATCCACCCAACCGCCTTCCGTTGACCTCTTTGACCTGATGACCCCCAACAACAGCAGCCTCAGTGCATCCCAAAGCATGACCTTCAACATGTGCCAGCAGAACGCAACCACACCTCTGTCCAGATCACAGGTAAACGTCGGTTCAGTTCATCAGAAAGGCTTCCCAGAACCGCAGATTCACCAACCTGTATGCATTTTGCATAACAGTTATTCATTCTGACGTCAAAGTAGGTGTGACTTGTGCACCTTCACTGTCTTCAATAAAAAAAGAAATAATTTTTTGGACCATGTAATGTTCAATTACAATAATGAAGCTGGCTGATGAGGGAAGCAGGACTCCAAGCATTTAAGTGACACACACACCTCAAAGTTTCAGGAGCGACATCTGCATTTAAATCTAGAACAGTGTTCTATGTTTTGGAAGGCTGCTTCAAAGAGTGCGTTCATGAAGTCTTGTCATGTTCACTTGTTTTAAGCGTCTTTGGACTAAAACGATACACAATTAATAAAATAGGCAGGTTGCGCTATTTTGACTTTTCCCAAGACATTTTGAATTAAATTGTATTATATTTTAGTTCTTCCCATATTCTTCGGACTATAAGTCGCACCTGAGTATAAGTCGCATCAGTCCAAAAATATGTCATGATGAGGAAAAAAACATATATAAATCGCACTGGACTATAAGTCGCATTTATTTAGAACCAAGAGAAAACTTTATCGTCTACAGCCGCGAGAGGGCGCTCTGTTTATTAGGGGTAGACTACAGGAGCACTGAGCAGCATAGAGCGCCTTCTTGCGGGTGTAGACGATTTCTCTTGGTTCATGTCAAATTATTTTTGATAAATAAGTTGCACCTGACTATAAGTCGCAGGACCAACCAAACTATGAAATAAGTGTGACTTATAGTCTGGAAAATACAGTATTTGCTTTTTTCTAGCAAGATCTGGCAACAATAATTTAATTAAGACATTCCTTGTTTTTACCCGCTATATCCACATGCTAAAATATATTGTAAATACAGATTTTTAAACTGACATTTCAGCATTATTCTCTTAGGGGTAAGAATACCCCCGTGATGCACCCCTAGAGATCAACTTTGAGACCATTTTCACCCCGATGACTTTGCATCCCTGCCTCAAGAATATATGAATGCATTTTGTCCTCACAGTTGATGTATATGTTGAATAACTTGGTATGGTGAGAAGTGGGAAACGGAAGTAGTGCGCTCCGAATATATTCCCACAGTTTTCAGGTCAGGATCAGAATTTAACACGGTGAAACAGTTTCGTTCATATATGGGTTGAATTAAATGGATGCATGTTGGTAATCCAGCTTTGTCCTATTATGAGTGCTAACCAGCTTTGTTTTATGAAAAGTATGAGTAAAAAGTGCTACAGTACAATGTATTGTTCAGTATTCCATTATTCCAAATCATCATATTAAATTAATGATTAAAAAATGGTGCTGTTATTATAAGTTTAATAGAGTGTATTTTGTTGTAATTATAAGAGAGAATGTAATTTCCTCTTCCTTGTCAGACAATAGGCGGCCCGTTATTGCCCCAGCAGATGGGACTACAAAAGTCAGGCGGGAAGATATCGATGCCTGCGACCTGGTCAGACCCAAGCGTGAACATCAGCCTGGATTTCCTGTCTGCAGGCCTGAACCCTCCCAAACCCTCACAGCCCACACTCAACACCATGATGCAGCAAGGTCAGAAATCATCTGACAGTTATCTTCATGATCCGATCAGATCAGATCGTCTTGCCTTGCGTTGATTAAAGTTTGTTCTTTGAGGTTATCAACAGTCATAAGCAATCACATGTGTTATTTAATTCACATTTGAATTCTAATATATTCCTCATTTAGGTGTCCAGCCACCATTGAACATGGTCGCCCAGAATTTCGCCGGAATGACACTGAATGCCCAGCCCTCGGTGGCCGCTCCCAGACCAGTGAACCCCTTGATGACCGGGCTGCCCATGGCCATGGGAATGCCTCCTACTATGGCGACGGGCACCATGGGAATGGGCTCTGTGAGTATCGGAGGAATGCCTATCAATCAAGGACTCGTGGGCATGAATATGATGCCCACTGGAATAGGCCTGCAAGGTGCCCTGGGCATGCCCAGCATGGGGACTGGCCAGGGCATGGTGCAACCTAAACAAGATGCCTTTGCAAACTTTGGCAACTTTGGGAAATGAAGGGTGAATCACTCCAAGAGGGTTAACGGTCCAAATACACCTTCTCAATAGAAGGAGCTGCATCCAGTAAAATGGACAAAACTGACAAAACTAGCCTGTGTCATGACTATTCAATCATTATTGGTTAACAGATACTGAGAGAAATACACACAAGAATCCGCTTTTCTTTCACGTGGGGTTGATAATCACAGGGTGGATCTTTTGTAAATGGTGCAAAGCAGATAATATACTTTTAAAGGAAAAAAGATGACTGTGTGAAGTTTGGTACATTTTTCCCACTTTTTTTTTTTTTTTTTTTTCTCATCATGACCCTGTTCACTTTTCAAACACGACTGATTTCAGTAATTACCTCATAATTGACATTATTCATGCTGTGATTTAAAGGCTGCAAAGGGTTGATTTGTAAATATCTTGGTGTGCAAGAAATAAATGATTTGACTCACTTCTCAGACGGTATAAGATGAAACCGGTTTACCACAGATCCTTAATATTTACTCATGTTTTTGTTTTCAGTTTGAATTGTTACAATTTGTCAGATATAAAGTCACTCCTTATATTTCGTTATCACTCCAGCACCTGTTATTTACATGAATATGGTCAACTCTTTTATTTTTTTAACAGACTATATCTGTGGATATAGTTTGAGTACTTTTGTGTAGCAAGCTACCTGACCGTAATTTGAAGTGTGCCTGCCTGTGACAGGGCCACCTTTTAAATGATACAAATGTGTGTGAAGGTTATTAACCGTACTTGATGAATCCAAAACTGTCTTAGAGAGGGTGTGTTACACGAAAAGCAGAACCCATTACATTCTTGAATGATACGGATGGGGACAGTGCTACATTTCTCGGGGTCTCTTCCCTTGAATTCGTCATTGTAGCAGGAGTAGTGTTACACATTTCTAGTAACTACTTGAATTGGTGTTTATAATGCCTCGTAATATCAGTCATATCCGTTATATCCTTTTCTTGCATGAGTCGATTTTACAGTTTCAAGCATTGTTTTGCAGGTCAGTGTTAAATTTCTGAAATGTCTGTCACAGGATTATATGATGGCTATGGAATCGATGAAGGCATTGTGAACCCCAAATGATGTTTACTTGTCACTTTTTGTTTTTCTTTTAACATTTGGTTTTGTCCATTTTTTCATATGCTGCTTAACAAGGGGCCCTCCATCAGGCACTGAGGCATTATGTTCAAAATGACCAAATCTTTATTTTATTACTATTTCAATTTATTCCATAGTGTTTTAGTTTCTTAATTGAATTCGTAACATAATACAGAGAGACCCTGTGCATAAATGCATTGCTCTAGACATGGGTGAATCAAGTAAACCCTTCTTAGTTTATGCAAATGTAAAGAGAAACATGAAATTGAGCGCCTCTTTCATTATGGTTTCTTTTCAGATTTCAGTTTTTGATTTTATTGTACTGAGAAACTTTGTTTGACATTAAAACGATTTCATCAAAAGCCATCTTATGTGACTTTAATGGTGTCTTGACTTTTCTCGTTCTCATTAGTGAATAGTTGATATTGTTGCTAAAAGTGTGTTTCTTGGTTCTGTCTGAAAACTTAAGATGCATAGATGGATAATAGCTTACATTTTTTAATAATTAGTAGTGTTACACTTCAAAGAGGTGATTTCAGTAGTGCTTCTCTTTGAAGATTGTTATTTTATATACATTATATATATATATATTTAATGACAACCTATCTGAAATATCTCAATAATCTACTTGATCCACTTTTGAGGATGAGTTGTGCAATCATGGAAATGGGCTGCATTCATGGATGTCCTGTCCTGTGGCTCCCTCTAGTGTCGACACCAGGGAAAGTTAAAACTTAAGAACAATATTTCAAGATCAGATATTTTGAGAGTAATATTTGAAGATTCAATATTTAATAATGAAGCAACTTAGATTTACTTGATTGTCAATTTTTCTGAAAAAATAAATAAATAATGAGGAACATTTATTTGTACATCTCTCAGTCATCACTGTATTTTATTGCATTATATGTTTTGGCTCACAGTTACATTTCATCTCATGACAGTTATTGGGAGATACAGAGTGACAACTCATATGCATATGCATTTTATGTAAGCAGTCTGCTCAACTGTTATAAAATCTTACAAATTTACAGCTATACAGATTTATCAAATTATTTTCTGATTATTATTTCAAATATCAGGCTTTAGAAAGTTAAGAGGGCAAATTTTGGAGGGGGCAAACCTGACTTGACCTTAAATGCATGGCTGAGAAAATTTTATATATATTCTAATTTAGATTTTACTGATATTGTAAATTATTATGTTATTTATGTTTACTCTAATTTGAAAGGCTTTGGTAACATCTGTGAAAAAAAAAATTCAGAGAGAGTGAGATCAAGTTATTTAAATATGCATTAATTACTACTACTACTAATAATAATATAACATCCCTAATATTTTTATTGCTATTTTATATAGAAATATGCAGGTTTATTAAGACATTTTGGCAATGTAATTTCAATGGCAAATAGTGTCCCGATTTAGCTGAATCACCCTATAATTTAGAGGAGAATATTTACAGAGTTACGAAGATACACTGGAATTATATGATACACGTTTGTACCACTAGCTATTTAATTGAGATCAAAACTTTCTAATTTTGTATCAAGTGAAATATTGTTTTAAAATTAATGTCTTTCTTTTATGAATGCACGTTTTAGTTAAAGTATTCTGTCCACTGATCTATATATGAATGTATTCTCTATAATAGATCAGTGTTTCTGTCAATGTTTTCTTTATTTGCGTGGTCACGCGCTTTTCGTCATGTTGTTTGTTTTTGTTTTCTTAAAGGACGCTGGAGCTCGCGGTGTCATTTTTTAACATTCAACGACCATTACAGTTGAGTTACTGACAAGCGAATGGATAAACACCCCAAAATGAGAGCTAAGATGAGGTTCAGAAACGATGAAAAAGGCTCAACAACTGATGAACCGGTACCAAAATCTACCAAAACGGTAGAAAATTGTATTTTGAAGAAACCCGGTCCACCTGTCAAAGCTCAACGAGTCAGTGAACCAACTGATGTTAACCGTTTGACAACACACAGACAAGATCATCCACAAGAAGAAGATTTTAACTCGATCAACAGGCCATTAACAAGAGACTTTGGGAATAATCAGGACAACGCCGACTGGGTTACATTTCCACTTTATCCCTCAGGTCAAACTTCAATGGCGCTAAACGCTGATAACGCAATTCCTCAGGTCTTCTCAGTTAAAGACATGCCGCGGTCATTTAACTGCAATCTGTCCAGTGAGGCGCCTTTCTCAAAAATAAACAATCAGCCTATCAGCGAGACTTATTTTCCGATAGTGACCCATCAGCCAATCAGAGCGGCGTCTGAAATAAACCGTGAGCCAATCAGCGAGGCTTCTGTGCAGATCAACACCCGAGGTCTGAACTTCACTCAGCCGCCTTCGGGAGCAGGTAGAATTCTTTATGTTCTGGAGTAGAACTGTAAAGAAACGCTTCTACTTTACATTAAAAAAATATTTATATTTTAAATATTAATTTTAAAGTATGACTATTAAGATAAATGGTATATATGCATGGTATTAAAAGGTTCAAGGTTCATTAGAACAAAATAGTGAAAATAGCTTCAGAGCAAAGAGTAAAATGATGGATTCAGTGACAATTCCAATTCTTCCTAAGAACTTTAAAAAAAAAAAAACGATATTTATATATACATGAAGACATTCCCTTGTTTCGTTGTCTCTGTGAGCAGAAAGTGAGGTGCCGAGATCTCAGAACAGAAAAGTTTCTATCAAAAGGCCTATGAATGCCTTCTTCTTATGGTCAAAGATCCACCGAGCTGCCGTGTCGAAGGCCAACCCTAATGCCAGCAACTGCGACATCAGTGTCCAGCTGGGGTTAGAATGGCACAAACTGTCTGAAGATCAGAAGAAGCCTTACTACGAAGAAGCCCGCAGAATCATGGCACAACACATGGAGAAGTACCCAGGTAAGCTATGGAGAAAGATTCAAAGACGTTAAAGAGCATATTCAGAATCTCTAAGTTAAAAGGTTTTTATTAAATGTATTATTCTCATCAACACAGATTGGGTCTATAAACCGTGCAGAGTGAAAAATAAGCATTCCGCATCCAGAAGGCCATCGGTCGTCCCTGCGACCCAAATCTGCACCCCCATGATTCTGACATGGACACAGAGACCAAACCCTTACCCAGAGCCCCTAACATCAGCGAGAGAGCAGAACAGTCTCAGTTCTTCAGGTTTGCTACTTATTTATATAGCTTATGCCTCTAATATTTCAGCTTCATTACAAATTAATCTCAATCGAACACATTTGTTGCGTAACGTTAATTACCACAACAACAACAAAAACAATCGACTCATCCTGCATTTTCTTTTAAGAAAGCAAAGTATGAAGTTAGGCGAGACACTTAGGCCCAAAGTATGCTTTGGTTTTTATGTGTACAGTAGAGTACAGTAAATGTCATCATCAACAGTGTATAGGCTACACATTGTATACACAATAAAAGAAGTATTCTTTTTGTTGGTAATTCAATTCAAGTTTATTTGTATAGCATTTTTTATGATACAAATCATTGCAAAGCAACTTTACAGAAAATTAAGTTTCTACAATATTTAGTAGTAGTTCATCAATGTCGACCGTCAGTTTATGTGCATATGACAGAAAGACAGAAAAATTCATATATTTTTATATGATGCAATCACACTTGATAATCAAATGCAGTGATTTTGCAAGATTATATTTTGGACTTTTTCCACTGCACTTTGAAATCGCAAGTAATGATGTAATTCCATTCGCTGTAGAGCATTTTGATTGTGATAAAAAGGTAATTTAGCTAGCTCACAGGTATATTGTTGATATTTAAACCCCCCTGCCAAGAGTTGATTTCACTGGTTAATGTTAGTTAATATTCTGGACTGGGTGGTTAAACATGATGTGAAGCCAAATGACTTCTTATGCTAAAAACATCACAATGCTTTTGTCAGCCAACATTAACCAGGCCATGGAGATGCAACACGGTTTTCTCAACACAGATCAGTGTCCTCTCTCTGCTCCTCAATGTATCTTCTCTGCAGACCTCCACATGACTGGACAGCAGTTCTACCCAGCAGAGTAAGTTCTGAAAACCTCTTCCTAGTATTGCTTTGGGTTTGTAATGTGATCACAAATACACGAATGAACATTTTACAGTAGAAATGATTTGTAATGCAGCCCTTTTCATAGGCTGAAAGCTAAATTCTCTTTTTCTTCCACAGATCCATGCCATGTTCAAGCTCTTCTAGCTATCTCATTGACCTCATGAGCCACTATGAAGATCTGAGGCATGAGGTGCCTGTCCAAAACTGTGAATATTGCCTCTATTATGACAATTAGATGAACAGTCTTTAGTTCTGGACTTCTGGATTCCTGTTTTTATCTTTGACAGGACTGAGTGTGTTTCCATTGTGATATATCTTACTATTGATTTTTTGGTTCTTATAACAGCCACAAAGGTTTTTGAGGTTGTATTACAAAATAAAATGTTTCAAATTACCTGCCTTAAAAGTGTCAGCATTTTTTAATTTCAGAAAAAAGCATAAAAATTCATATTGATTTTGGAAATGGCTGTGACTTTTTAGGACTGTATTAATTGTTCATCACATTGTGACTTTTAATCTTATAATATTAAAATGTGCATTACACAAATATTTATTGCTGCACTCCAAAAAATGATGGGTTGTTTCAACCCAACTTTGGGTCAAATGTTGACTATTCCAGCTTGTGGGTAGTCCATATTTGACCCAAAGTTGGGTTGAAACAGTGAAAATTATTATGGAAATCAAAATAAACACAAGCCATTTTTATATTTATTGTGTACAAATTATTTAAAATGTTAAAAATTCAACCAGCTTTTGCCTTATTTTTTCCATGGCCAACCATTTTGGACCTATTGATGTTTAATATGAAGTTCATTTATTTATTTATTTACCAAGGAGACTGGTGTGAGATGAAATTTCAGATGTGTGTAAAAAAATAAATAAATAAAAAGCTAGCCACTTTTGAACAATATTTGTATATGTGTGTTATTTCCAGTCAAACTGAAATATTTAATTGTGTGCATTTATAAAAATCCCTCAGTGGACATAAAAGTCGGCCATCTTATCAAAACGTGTAAAATGTAATTTACATTACAAAATGTTATCATATTATCTGTGATCACTGCTGAACATTGTTTAGCTGAAAAATAAACTGGTGATGCGTAAAAAAGTACATTTCTGCAAGTCCAAACTGCTCAAACACACAATTAGAAAAATTGCTTCTAATTGAGTGTGTGATTATTAATGATTAAATATATAATAACTTAAATAGCATGATTTTTGTTTTTAATTAAAGAGCCAGTAAGATGAAAATTCTAAGCTTCCTATCACTGTTTATAAGTCCTGTACAATAGGTTTAAATCCATCCAAGGTTAAAAAACATTGTCATTTTGTCAAAATATCATTTTAAAATAACCTCAATTCTCAGAGATCCCCAAACGGTTCACGCGAAGCTGTTCAAAAGATTCAGTTTCCTTAAACCCCACCTTTCGGTAGCATACTGTGTTCTGATTGGTCAACTAACATAGTCAGTTTTGATTGGTTGTTCCGCACACAACTTCATGGTAAACAATGCGTTAGCATCTTTTTGGGGTGAATTATGTCTTATTCCTCTCATCGCGAAGCAAACAGTAAAATAAAAAAAAACTTGAACAGTCTCGCTGCTTTTTCTTCTGTGTGGGTGTATTCAAGCCGCACGCTTCAGTTTGAATCTGAATAGCGCGTTCAGCGCGGGGGCGTTGTCACATTAGATATAACGAAGGGAGACGTGAAAAACAGACATCGCATTGTTTTCATATGGATTACTTTATCACAGAATATCTGTTAGCAGCACTTATTTAGTTTTAAAGAAGACATGTCAAGCTTTCTACAGATATCTCTCTCATGTCTCTTCGTTGAGTATTCACGGAGTTACACTTCATTTTAATGACGTGTTTGTAAATGAAGATCAGCGCAGACAAAGGCTGCAGACAGCACACATACTGATAAGACGCTCGGGAGAAAACAAACACATAACTTCATAATCATACTTCGCGTTGTGATTCAGACATGGGCGTAGGTTTAGGGGGGGACGCTAGGTACTAGTCCATATCAATATTTTGAGATGACTAATTTGTCCCCGCCAATATTTAGCAAGCTCCTTTGAATTGGTATTTTGATATTTGCACTGTTATTTGGATTCTAACGGCCAGTCTACATAAACGTGAGTGTACTGGAGGGTAAATAGTGTTTATAATAGAAAAAGGTTATTATATTTATTTATTTAGATTTGTTACCTTGGGACAGAATATCTTTTGTTAGTGTAAATACTAATGTACATAATAATTTATGTTAATAAAACGTTTGGTTGTTTAGCATTACACAGTCTCAGATTTTTATTTTTTGAGAGTGTATTTTTGAGATTATTTGTTTGTTTGTTTTATTTGGATCCCCATTAGCTTCAGCATAAGCTAAAAGCTATTCTTCCTGGGGTCCTATAATCTACCATGTGACAATACAATATATCACACACCATACGTACAAGACATTACACTACATTGAAAATACATATTCTACATTTAATACCATTGATCTCAAAATAACAATTATTAAAAAAAAAATAAAAAAAAAGAAAGAAATTGAGCCCCTCCGAATAGATCAATATCAAAAATAATGTAACTAAGAACCCTATAACAATTAATTAATTAAATTAATTAATATTAACTATATGTTTCTTTGAAGGTAATATTTCTTAAGTGATTTTTTGAAACCATACAAATTGTTTTGTTGTTTAATAGTATTTGGGAGAGAGTTCCATTCACACATTGCTCTGTACCTTACTGAACGTTGAATTGATTTGGTTTTTACTATTGGTAAAATAAAACTACCTCTTACTGCATGCCTCGTTGGATAATAATGTGTGTCTGTAATAAAGGATATTTTTTCATATAAAGTAAAAGGTGTTTTGTTTGTTATATAACATTATATAAAAATACCATAAGTGAATACTCCAATCTATTTTTTACTTTAAACCATGAGAGGCTTTCATGCATTTTGTCAACATTTGATCTAAACCCACATGAGAGAGCCAGACGTGCAGCTTTATTCTGGATAACTTGTAGTTTTTTTATAATAGTTGATGAAAAAAACAATGCATAAAGTACTTGTTTAACAATTTGTGGTGTAAAAAAATTTGCACATCTTTTAATAACAGCCAATGTGCTGCCCATATTAGTTAACTGTTTCTGAACATGTTTGTCCCAACACAATCTACTATCAATCATCACTCCCAATAGTTTAGCCACTTCTTTTTGTTCAACTGAATTTTGCTCTATGCTAAGTTCAAGCTTTGGTTTGGCAAGTAAAGAAAAAGGAGTTCCAACCACAAAACAGTTAGTTTTAGATACATTGAGAATCAATTTGTTATTCCATATCCAGTTCACCACTAACTGTAGTTCTCTTTGTAGTTTTACATTTAAATCACTAATATCAGTTCCTGCTAAAAATACAGTTGAATCATCAGCAAACATTGAAATGCTTGCTATATCTAAAACAGTTGGAAGATCATTGGTAAAGATTGGTAAAGATCATTGGTATACCCATTTTTCGGTATTGGCACAACTTTACATATTTTCCATGCTTGTAGACATATATTCTTAGTAAAACACAAATTAATTATATGAGCAATAATACAGTTATACTAGCTCTTTAGGGACAGTATACAGGATGGTATATCAGGGTCAGGATACAATATAATGAGATGAAGTAGATTCACTTCTGTATTGTGATATTCTGTATTGCCAACAGTCTGAAATAAAAAAAGGAATTCATCATTAAATCACTGGTATCTTACAACAAAATAATTCCCGGGGTGTATGGGGGTATCCCCACCAAAGCTGAGACCAAACCTACGCCCATGGATTCGGAGATGCTTGTTGGTCTAAATAAAGTTGGTAATGAACCCTCTTTTATGGCCAAATGCTTTGAAAATCCCGCCTTGTACTCACCGAGATTAGAAAAGCAGTCATCAGTGAAATGTTGTGAACACAACAAAAGGGATTTGTTGTACTGCTAAAATACTGTAAAAATGAATTTTAGCCATTGGTTCTTCTGATCTTCATTCTTTGGCAGTGAAAATAAAACAAACTTGCCTTTACAATTAAAAACACACTGTCTCCTCGACATGATGCTATCACACCAACCAGAGCGTCTGTGTGTGGGGGGTGGAGCAGCTCAGAGTTCCGTTTCTCTCAAGACGGTAGGCGGAGATTATTATGCAAAGTGTTCTAGTGACGTACATAGAGATGGGCAAAAGATTTGAAATCTATAACGACTCGTTTCAGCGATTCAGAGTCGACTCCTTACTTTAGAAGCCAATAACTTTATAAATCGTGTACTTTTTGGTTTCATTACTTTGCACATTGTTTACACTGATGGACAGCTACATCATACACTGTAATACAGGTACTTTTTGGTTTCCCATCTGTGTGGCTCTTTAAAGATTTGAATGATCCAGTAAATCCAGTCAATAGAAGGAAAATCTGAGGTAGTGCTTCACCTACCAATAAGCTGGATGCCAGCCTCCGTTAAAAGAAGAAGTGCTTCACCAACAGGAAGTTCAGCTGTTTGCCAGAAGATAGGAGAAGATATAGGGAATATAACTTGAGGAAAAACCCTCAATTACAGGAGGAAAAAGCAGCATCTGGATGTACTTTAGGTTCAGCGTTTACTCTGTATGAGCTGAAGAAAGCACTTGCAGGGGTTAAACAAACTTCATCAGGAAGAGATGATATTTGCTATGAGATGGTAAAACATCTATCAGAGACAGCACTAAATATAATTTTAAGCCTTCTTAACAAGGTTTGGGAATCAGGAAGGTTACCAGCTGATGGGAAGCATGGTGTCATCGTAACAATTGCAAAGCCTGTCAAAGATCATACTCAATACAGGCCCATAGCATTAACATCGAATCTTTGCAAACTGATGGAACGTATGGTAATCAGCAGACTGGTGCATATCATTGAGAAGAAAAACCTTTTCATCCCATACCAAAGTGGTTTCCGAAAAGGGGGAAACACAATGGACTCTGTGCTCTGTTTGGAAGCTGAAATAAGAAAGGCAAGTAAACAATGAAGTGTTAGTATGGGTATTTCTCGATGTTGAAAAAGCATACGACATGATGTGGAAAGAGACACTTTTAATAAAATGAGAAAGAATGGAAATAAAAGAAGAATGTATAATTGGATCAAGAATTTATTTTTTAAACAAACTATAGAGTCTGGGAACATGACGTCAGCAACGCAATGCATTCTGGGACTTTAGGACACGGACGCTGCTGTATGTATTGTATTGGATTGATAATAGACTGTTTTGTTTGCTCTCTACAGCTAAAAAATAATTTACAATGGTAAAACCTTGCTGTGTAATTAACTGCCATACTCTTACTCATGGCCGGCATGGAAAAATAATTTGAATGGAGTGCGATTTTTCAGCTTTCCCGCTGGAAAACTGCACCTTGATCTCAGGTCTCCGAGTTAACAAAGCGGCGTCACATAGCTTGGTTAGCAGCAGTAAGAAGGAAAAGAAGGATTGTCCCTTGGTCTGATATATACACACGTATGTATGTGCATTTATATATATATATATATAAAAATATACAGAAATGTACATTATATAAACAACTTTTTTTTGGATGTGATTAATCGATTTGACAGACTTAACGTTACATTAAATGTTACCTATGCATGAACCACATCTCCTGCATTATCAGTGTTATGCATATTGCATACCACCTGTTACAGTAATAAACGGCAAAATTGATCAATTCTGTATATCTTTATTTGTGCATCATAACACACTGAGGTTAATTTGTACAGTTTACAATAACGCATATTAAAAAGTAAAGGGGCCGTGTAACTCGCTCTTTGATGCGGAAAATGTATAGGTTCTGCCTCCATCCATTTGTAAATTGCAGGTGAGACTCGAGAGATTTATCATTTTTAAACTGATCAGAGGTGTACGCTCTGACACTACAAACAAGGTTAGAAAACACATTGGGGAAGATTACGAGCGGCAGCTCTTTAAGATCATCCGACCACTCTTTGTGTTTGCGCAGATTGAGTTCGTTGATTGTCTTGATTTTTTTCTAAATACTGCATCTTTGCTTCCTTGTTGAGTTTTTCTTTATATGTAATCTTACACTTGATCTGTAGGTCATGTCACTTTCACTTTAACTGATAAGCATGTCCCCAAAAATGGCCGGGACTACCCAGAATGCAATGCACAGTGACGTAGTTTCCCAAGCTCTATACAAGTTAGAGTGGGTTCTTGTAACGCCGTCTAGTCTCTGTTTCCCTGGGTGTCCACTAGTGGGCTCACTTCCCCTTAGGCACTTCACCATAGGCACTAGATTTCCTCTAGTCTTGTCCTGTCATCACAGTAATTGCACTCCTGTTAATTGCACCAGGTTCATGAACTCTATTGTCATTAGCCTCCCTATAAATTCCAGTCTTTTCCTGTTGTTTGTATGGAGTCCTTTCCATTCGTATGTTCAGCCTTCTCGTCTCTCGAGATTCCTCCTTGTCTTCTCGTCCTCCGAGTTCCCGTTCCTTTCCTGTTCCCTCTTTTGTTTATTTGTTCATTTGTCTTTGACTGATTGTTTTGGTTTTGACCTTGGATTGTTTTGGATTATGTTTTGGATTACCCCATTTAATAAAATACCTGCAAATGGATCTCTCGCTTTCCCTGTGTCTCTTTGGGCAACGATCGTCACAGTTCTGCATTTCCTCAGATATATCTAGTAGAGAAAAGAACACCTCAGGGAAGAGTTAGCAGTCCTGTTCTGTATAATCTAATGATTAATGACATTTTTTACACAGATAGGCATGGGGATAGGAAGGTCCTTGTATGCAGATGATGGTGCGCTTTGGTAAAGAGGGCACAATGTGAGGCATGTGGAGAAGTGTATGCAGACTGCTGTTAAAAAAAGTAGAGAATTGGGCTAATGAATGAGGTTTCTGTTTCTCTGTAGCTAAAACTCAGGTGATTTGTTTTACAAAAAGCAAAATCAATTATGAATATGAAAAAAAATTGGAAGAGGTGTCAGTAATTCGATTTCTGGGAATGTGGATGGATACAAAACTTATAAATTTATATTCAGAAAATAGTAAACAAAGGTAAAAAAAACAAACAAACAAAAAAAAAGCAATAAATGTAATGAGGTGCTTGGCGGGAGTTGAATGGGGAGCATGTCATCAATCTCTTAAAAGTATACACTGTGCACTGATAAGAGCAACTATTGATTATGTTAGTATGGTGTACAGTTCGGCATCTAAAACACAACTTCTAAAGATAGAGGCATTTCAATCACAAGCACTGTTAATATCTAATGGGGCAATAAGATCATCTCCAATAGCAGCAGTACAAGTCGAGATGGGTGAAATGATTCAGGAAATTTAAAAATGGCTCAAGTTCAAGATGAGATACTGGATTTGTACAGACTCCCTTTCAGTATTAAATATCTTGCTAAGTGGAATTTCAACAGCAAGGTAAGATATGATTTTTGAAGAAATACAGTCTATTTAGAATAAGACAATTTGGTCTTATGGTAAATTTCCTCCGGGTACCATCACATATGGGTGTGGAAGGAGACGAGGAAGCAGACCATCTGGCTAAACAGGCACTGAAACATGCACGAACTGATATTAAAGTGGCAGTGAGTAAAGCAGAAGTAAAAGGGTTAATTGCAAATGAAGTAGGAAAGAAATGGCAGAAAGTATGTCAAAAAAAGAAGAAAGTTTGGCAACAGGAAAGACGAAGTTTTAATGTCAATAATGCTTGTTCATTAAATCAGTGTTTGTATATAATAGGGAAGCATGAAACTGGAAATTGTGACAAATGTGGTCATGCAGAATCAGTAGAACATGTACTTATAGAGTGTGATGCATATGAAGGAGCTAAATTTCAACTAATTCAAGCTTCAGGATCGTTCGGAATATATAATGTGTCACTTCAGGTTCTGTTAGGAAATGACCCAGAACAATCAAAAGTATTTCATGAAGTAGCCTAATTATTTTCTTATAAGAAACAGGTGTAGGATACTTGTGTATTAAATAAATTGTTATTGTTTGTTTATTTATTATTATATATGTTATTTATTTATTTATTATTTTTATTTTTGGTTATAGTGCTCAAACTTCCAATCGTTATGCGCTCCACAGTCCTATCCAGTAGGCGGCTGTTTAATGCTGATCATGTATTGTATGTGTCCTTACACAAAAACTGCATCATGTAAATAGCCTAGAAATGAAAAACACAGGAACTCATAGTGAGTCCAGCTGCAACATCATGACAAAATCATTGTTTATTATTGCCCTTGATATTGTAATAATGATTATTAATTTTGATTAATAGAACGCTTTTCTTGAGGGGGATCATCTCATATTCTGGTCTATGTTAAACATAACTATGCTTTGACATGTTGTTGTACAACGTAAACCGCACACACTTATGTCCCAAACATTCATATATGTATTAACATATATGGAAAAATTTTGTTTTCTGCATAAGTGTGTGTAATATAAATTGTAGAACAAAATGTCAAGCATTATCAAGTTTTTTTTTACAATACATTATTTACATTTCAAAATTATTTATTGTCCTCTATAAAATACTATTAATTTATTCTTCATTTTTGTCTATTCTGTATTATTCCACCATTGATATTACATATACTTCTTGCTATTATTCATCCATTGTTGTTCATTTATTTATTACGGTATTATACATATTATAAATGTATTATATAATGTATGTTATCATACTGTTGTGCTCTCTTTTTATATGTTTCATTTTACTACAAGTTGTACTACATGTACTTTTTTATTTGTACTTTAATATTATTACATATCACTTTTACTATATTTTTACTGTGCACTGTATCAGTGCATAATATTTCACCACTGTTAAGTTTTAGGCTACTGGATCCATAAAGGTTTATCAGTTGCTTTGTTATTGTTTGTTCTGGAGTTTATGTAGGCTATAGAGTGCTATCAAAACAAAAAGCAGACTACAAAGTGTGTCACTTTTTGATTTGTATTTGCTGGTTGTCTTCAATTTCCTCAGTGATGGTAAATTATTAGTGTTTAAAGATGTATTATTGCGATTTTCTTCCATTATTTTAAAGGGAATGAGCTGTGTTCTGACCTGAAGCACAAGAAAAGCTCAAATGTTGGTGTTGAACACAGAGAAAGCAATGAAACAGTTTACAAATTCAAATTACATTACATTCATATGTCACAGTTATACTTCATTAACATAGAATTGTAAACAGAAAGAAATCAACAAGTGAGACAAATGTGAGCATTCATAATTTCTTACGAAAATTTATAATTTTTTCAAACCTAACTAAATACCTGGAGACATAGTTATTTTTAACTGCACGTAGATCACAAACCTATGAAATCCGTTGATAAATGTGAACGCTATCGTGTTTTTATCCAGAAAAAACGCAGCTCCCCCGTTTACTTCATAGTTTACTTCCATTTATCTTTAAAGCAGTCTTGCCCTCACAAACATGGCAGACGCGTTGACGTATCACAGCAACGGCTCGAAGCGACCAATGAGGCATCTGTATTTATGTCTATGGTGCTGGATGCCAATCGCCGTTAAACTGGGAAGAAGAAGTAGTGCCTCACAGGAAGTTCAGCTGTTTAGTTTCTGAAGCGATGGCGGAGAACATAGAAGGAGAGATTGCTGGACTCGGGGCGAACAGGTCAGATAACGTTAAAAGGACTCAGTATGACAACACTTCTATGTTTTATCTGAGCTATATAGCGAGCCTGTGTTATGGTGGTAAAGCCCGCTGGCGCAGTTAGCTTGTTTGCTAGCTCCATAAATGTTCACTCTATGTTTATTTCTCTGCTTCAGTAGTTTACGCGTGACCAGAAACACATGGGGAACAAAGTTTCACGTGTAACAATGGCATACTAATAAAAATAAATAAAATTTTAGATATTTCCCGTTAGCAACTATTGGTTTGTTAGCTGTGCCTGGCTTTGCTTGCTATCTTAAGCCTATCTAAAGGCTTGTTTACGACATTTAATCTTTTTCATGGACAAGGGATGCTTTTACACGCCGTGTTTATTTATTTATTTTGTCTAGCTTGTGTTTAAAACAGTTTAAATAAGCACTGAAAATAAAAAGAATGTCATATATTGGTCATATCGCTGAAAAATACTTGTAATACTGGAACGTCTAATGTAGCTTAAAAGTTGAGCAATTATTGAATACAAGTGGGAACTAAGCATTCATTGATTTGTTTATTTATTTAAATCTACGATAATTGAATTATATTTTTGAATGATTGTTTTAGCTGCATGTCACGTGATGTCCTATTGTGACACAGTTGTGACGTCATCGGCATTTGGAACGTTCGGAGCCTATAAAAGGGGCAAAGCTGTTCGATGATAACCTTGATCCGACTGAGGTATCTATTTGCAGAGACATAAGTTGTGACTTGTACACAGCATTTGCGAGCTTCATACAGTAATAGCAAAATGCCAGTATCCTTTGAGTGGTCTTCTAGTGAGGATAACATGCAAAGAGACCCCAGCTGGCCGTTGCTTGTAAGCAATTTGCACCCACTTGTGGACAAACGAATGCTGCATGACGTATTCGACCCATTTGGACCCATTTGTTCTCTGCAAGTGTTCAGAAGTAGAAATAACCTCTGTCGTGGGTATGCTTTGGTTACTTTTGAACATCGCAGTGATGCAAAAAATGCTCTAGAGGCTCTGGATTTTTCAAAGATGTTGGACAAACGACCAATGCGTGTCGTTTGGGCCGATCACTTATTGTTTCCCGGGAACTCTGAAATTGCTGATCTGTGTGAAGACATCTTATTCTCTGGGCCATTCCAGGCGTGCAGAGTGCACAAAAACAACAGCTTTGAGGAGAGCAGATCTCAAGACAATTGGGAAGTTCCAGGAGTAAGCCGGCCTAAGCCTGTCAAGCAATCACTGGGAAGAAAGCTTGTGAATACTGCGAAAAATGCATTAACAGCAGTTTTGACCCGCCCAGAAGCCTGGGTTGGCATTGGTCTTTTGGCCACAGCATGGGCGCTGGGAAAAAATTTATTTCCATTCAGTCTACAGCCCTGCTCATGATGGACAAAAATCCATCCCAAACCTATCTATACACGGTGCAAATAAATTGCCTAGTAGTCAGAAGTGGCCTGGCCAGACCTCCTCATGCCTACCTGATCATGACACAGACATTGTATTACTGACATAACCAGAAATAGATCAATTATTAAATTTTGGCACTGACACTGCATTCTAAAGATGGTCATACAACAGAGAAATGCTCGTTAAACCAAAGAAATCAAGAAAAGAAAACCCAACCCACCCAAGGTGCAAACAAAGGCCTAGAAAACAAGCAGTACTGATGGCAACCATGGCCTGCAGTCCTGTGCCCTCTAGAGGACCAAAAACATTAAAAAAATGAAAAAAAAAAAAAAAAACTAATAGTGCACAATCACTTTTTGTGAGCAGCTATTCATTCTGTGCATTCATTTGAATGTAGCCTCGATCTGAAGTTGTCTATGATGTCATTATGAAAAGTAATAATGCTGAAAATAATAATAATAATCAATCACTGCTCTTGATTGTAATGTGTTTCTTTCACAAGGACCTTAAAGAAGGTCCTTGAAGGTGTGTGTGTGTGGTTTGAACACACAAGAAAAAAATGTGCTTTGGAAAAGGTATTACAAATATGTAATGATAAATTCACACAATCAATAGTTCCACATGTAATGTCCCTCATTCACCTAAAAAGTAGGTAATACAGGAGCTATCAAGAGTTTACATTATTCTATTTATATTCTATAAGGATGAAGATGTGGGATGAATGAGGAAATAAAGAATGTGGCAAATAAAGGGTATTGCTTGAAGTCAATAACTAAATATATATTCAGAACATACCAGCAAATCTGGTATGTTTTAGTTACTGACTTCATGCAATTGTTTTCAGTTATTAATAGCTTATATGTTTTTCATTTTAAAAAGTGCTAAGTAAACAGTTTCTGGAAAATTATTTGCATCTGAGTTAAAGCTACACGATTAATCATTAAAAGATTGCGATCTCAATTCAAACACCCATGCAAATCCCATTTTTAAATGACAATGATTCGGCTTGTCTGTTAAATCTGTGAAGGAAATGATACCAGAGCATTCAAACCTGACACAGAGCACATATATTTACCATTTTTGGGTAAGAAACGGCTTCACAAACAGTTTTTTCAACTGTATTATTTCTGTCTAAAGGCCCGTTCACACCAAGCACGATAACTATAAAGATCACAATATAGTTCTAAAAATCGTTCTCAATATTAAAGAATAGCAGAGTCCACAACTATAACTACAACTATAACGATGAACGTGAACGAATCGTTCAATTTAACCGGTTCTTCTTAGTGAACCAGTTGAACCAGTTCACCAAATCGAACTGAATCGTTTGAAATGGTTCACGTCTCCAATAAGCATTAATCCACAAATGACTTAAGCTGTTAATTTTTTTAACGTGACTGACACTCCCTCTGAGTCAGAATAAACCAATATCCCGGAGTAATTCATTTACTCAAACAGTACACTGACTGAACTGAAGACCGAACTGAAGATGAACACCGAGCCGAGCCAGATAATGAACGAACATGCCACTGCTGGAGCAGTTCTCGTTCTCGAGTCAAGCGTGAAGCCAACTGACTCACAGCATGTCTGAACCTGAAGTGATTCTTTTGGTGATTGATTCTGTACTAATGTAATGAGCGCGGGTATTTCGAGGGCTTGGATGAAGGGCAATCTGGCAAACGTAAGTTCATTTAATAACAAATACATCGCAATGCAATGTTTAGTAAGTGGATCATGGTTTCTGCGCTGATGACACCTAATTTATTTACTTTATATCTTCAAGACTTAAATCCTCATATGCACATTATTGCTGTTACTGTATTTGGGTGTTGTTGCAAAATTCAAATGTAAACTTTTCATGATTATGAGGTTTTTAAATGACTAAAGTTATGATTACTGACTTTATATATTTGAATGTTTGATAGACGTGACGCCATTACGTCATCGCCAATGACGTCATTACGTCGCACGTAAAAGAACCGCTGAACCGTTTTTTTCAACTGGTTTATTGAATCGAACCGTCCGAAAGAACCGGTTCGCGGAAAAGAATTGAACTTCCCATCACTAGTGCAGGTGGGGAGGAGCTGCAAACGGAGATATGAAGCCGGACACGTAGTGGCTCCCGTAGTTTGCTGCAATTACGTCAGTCATGGCAGATCACATGGCGTTTGCTTACTTGATCGCGTTTAAGATGTGTGTTTAAGTGGTGTTTTGGAAGGGTGTCTTCCAAAACAAGATAACATATTGAATATATACTTTAGCAGTATGACATGGGTGTTTCTGCTAATACAAAATGATAAAAGTAACCTATAAAAAAAATCAGCAAGGTTTCAGCAACAAGATTTACAGTACCCTCCTGCTGAGCTCTTTTTAACATTTTAAACATAACACCAATGATTTTCATATACAGAAAAGCACAATTCTGTTGGATTTATATTGTGATTTAGACCAACTATTTGAAAGTGAACAGAATGTTGTCAAGTTATTAAGTTGACGTTACAGCAAATTGTTAGCAGCTTGCTAACCACATGCAGGTGAAGTATAAACACAGCAAAATAAACTATACAATATGAAGAAACCAAACAAATGGAGGAACATGGTGTATTATGTATCATTTGTATAGGAGCATACATTTAGATTGTATGTTTTTAAGATTAACATTTTAGTTATTAAAAATTCTCATTTGAATAGGTTATGCTGCTGAATACTGTAAAAGGTCTGTATGAAAAAGAAAGTCATGCAAAATAAACATTATAGAAACTTTATATTAACAATAAAGTAAATACAGTAAAACAATATTTAATAAATATGATTTATAAGATGAAGACGACATAAAAACGTATTGAACTGTTTTAAATGTCCATATGAGAATTTCTGAAACTGAAGTGACTCGCAATTTATTTGAAACGCACGTCATCGTTGTCATCAGTGAATCCAGCCAATCTTGGATCAGTTGTGTCGTCATCAGAACCTGCGCAGCCGCTCTTCAGGAGCTGCGCTGGCTGAGTTATCCAGCTACTCTGGAATCGCTCTCGCTGTACTTTGATGGCACACGTCACAGTCACGTGGCGTCAGTGCTGTATCAAGTCGGACAAAATTTCTAACCGGCATGCACTGCTTCAAGTCACCCGACGATCAGTCTGCGCAAAACTGCATGAAGTCGAACAAGCCTATTGAATCATTAATTCAAACCACTTGTTAAAATAAATGTTCAATACATATTATATCTATAATCTTTAATAATTCAAATTAAACACTTTAAATGAACTGCAGGAAAAATTTTGTCACACTTTATTTTTAGTTCAGAATCGTGGGAGAATAATGATCGCTATTTGAGTCGAAGATCAGATTCTCAGTTTATCCAGAATCAGTCAGCTCTAGTCGGAGTATCAGTTGCCTTGGGTCAAAATTGCATTGTTGAGAGAAAAAAAGAAAATATAAACAGCAACACAGATTGAATCAGTTTATTTGTCACATGATGTTATTATAACTATTAAAAAATATATGAAATATCGGTAAATGAATCATTTTAGTGTTAACATTGTAGTAGCATTCATACAATTTAGTATATAAGCTAAATATAGATTTTCCCCATACATTAACCCTTTGAACCCGGTGTTGAGTGACATAAACAAAAATAATGACTCATACATAACTCAAAGACTGTAGCAAGGGAGTCAAAAGATTGGGATCGTTTGATAGAAAACTTAATTGTACTTTTCAGATTGGTCTTATTTGACATTCAATATCTCAGGACAGAAATAAGGTAGGGGGGAAATTATTTTTTGATGGTGTTCACCAGCATGTTAGCTGGTGAACTTCGCTTTTGTGGTGATAGCATAATGTATCCTAATGTTTGGAACAGATTTTTTAAACATTTTGTTACATGATTTTGATGTACCATTTTCATGGTAATGCAATATTTGATTTTAAAATGGGTTTCAAAGGATGAATTTTGAGATTAAGTTTTCAAGTGATATATTATTTCTGATGATTTCTAAAGTGTGATAACTTTTATCATTTAGCTTTTAGTGTAGAGTGAAAATTTGAATCAAGTAGAGGTTTTGCATAACAAGAATATTGGTAGTTACTAATGTTTTTTATCCCGCAGGATGGTGTTACAGCAGGCTTTACATTTCCGTAGCCCTGCTCCACCACCTACCACAGTGTTACGAGGACCTCCTCCGTTACTACGACCCCCACCTCCACCCTTCAGCATGATGAGAGGACCTCCACCACCCCCTAGACCCCCTTTTGGTAGACCAATGTTTGACACCAATATGCAACCGATACCCCCACCTATTGGATCCCCTCACCTGCAGGTAGGTGCGATTTACAACAAAAAAAAAAACTTTTGCCCCAAAACAATAAGAGACTGATTGAAAGCTACTTTAAAATGTTTAAATATCAAACCCTGTTGTGTTGTTCACAGAGGCCGCCGTTCATGCCTCCACCCATGAGTAACATGCCTCCTCCTCCTGGTATGATCTTTCCACCTGGAATGCCTCCATCACCAGGAACTGGAGCGGTGTCCAGCTTGACTAGTGATGAAATCTGGGTAGAGAACACCACACCAGAAGGAAAGGTACCATCTAAAAGACAAACAGTCTTTTAAAGTAAAATAAATATAACTGAATAATAGTTGTACACTTAATAGTTAAGACTACAATCTTTTTGATTGTAAAATTTGAAAACAATTTGCCTATGTCTCTTAAATCTTTGTCAATTATTTGCACTGTATTTGCAGCTGTCATGAATTGATATGAACAGCTTGTTCTTTCTGCATAAAACAATAAATAAATAAAAAATCAAATGATCACAGATGTCCTGGGATGGAGGTCCTTTTTTAGATATTAATCGAGTGAGTCACATTTTAAAAGTACCTTCAGATAAAGATTGCTTCATAATTGTTGTCGTGCCAGTAGGTGGTGACAAGTACTTCAATACATATATATACAGTTCTCATTCAGTAATTCTTTAAAGAAATTTGTTTCCTTCCATAATGAAACAAGTGAAGTTCCTATGATGTAGTCATTGAATTGTGTAGTCAAATGTTTTTTCTTAATTAAAAAAATCTACTACATTTTGTTATTTACAATATACAATTTAGTTGTATATTCAGAATTGAAGGAAAAATGTGATCTCTATTTTAAA
This sequence comes from Carassius auratus, assembly GCF_003368295.1. Taxonomy (NCBI): domain Eukaryota; kingdom Metazoa; phylum Chordata; class Actinopteri; order Cypriniformes; family Cyprinidae; genus Carassius; species Carassius auratus. The sequence goes on from NC_039263.1 coordinate 1,567,608, forward strand.
CAAAAAAAAAAAAAAATTGTGATGCCCAATTGTGCCATTTAAAGGGTTAGTTCATCGATAACTTACCCTCATGTCATTCCAAACCCGTAAGACCTCCATTCATCTTCGGAACACAGTTTAAGATATTTTAGTCCGAGAGCTCTCAGTCCCTCCATTGAAACTGTGTGAACGGTATACTGTCCATGTCCAGAAAGGTAAGAAAAACATCTTCAAAGTAGTCCATGTGACATCAGAGGGTCAGTTAGAATTTGTTGAAGCATCGAAAATACATTTTGGTCCAAAAATAGAAAAACAAGTTGACTTCATTCAGCATTGTCTTCTCTTCCGTGTCTGTTGTGAGAGAGAGTTCAAAACAAAGCAGTCTGGATATCCGGTTCGCGAACGAATCATTCCATGTAACCAGATCTTTTTGAACCAGTTCACCAAATCGAACTGAACCATTTTAAACTGTTCGCATCTCCAATACGCATTAATCCACAAATGACTTAAACTGTTAACTTTTTTTAATGTGGCTGACACTCTCTCTGAGTTAAAACAAACCAATATCCCGGAGTAATTCATTTACTCAAACAGTACACTGACTGAACTGCTGTGAAGAGAGAACTGAAGATGAACACTGAGCCGAGCCAGATAACAAACAAAAGATTGACTTGTTCATGATTCAAGAACCGGTTGCATTGGCTTTCGGATCACCAGTTGTTCTTTTGGACAGTTAGATTCAGTAAACCGGTTGGAGAAAACGGTTTACTGGTTCTTTTGCGCTCAACGTAATGACGTCATTGGCGATGATTGCCCTTCATTCAAACCTTCGGTTAACCTGGGCTCACAACATTAGCACAGAATCGGTTCAGAATCAATCACCAAAAGAATCAGTTCAGTTCAGATGCTCTGTGTGTCGGTCTGCTTCACACTGAATCACACATGCGCAGTATCATCAGCAGATCAGCTCCTCGTTTCTCGAATCGGACGCGTCCGACAGAAATGGTTCTTTTGTTTATTATCTGGCTCGGCTCGGTGTTCATCTCCAGTTCTCTCTTCACAACAGTTCAGTCAGTGTACTGTTTGAGTAAATGAATTACTCGGGGATATTGGTTTGTTTTAACTCAGAGAGAGTGTCAGTCACATTAAAAAAGTGAACAGCTTAAGTCATTTGTGGATTAATGCTTATTGGAGACACGAACCAGTTAAAACGATTCAGTTTGATTTGGTGAACCGTTTCAAGAAGATCCGGTTACATCGAATGATTCGTTCGTGAACTGGATATCACAAACTGCTTTGTTTTGAACTCTCTCTCACAACAGACACGGAAGAGAAGACAATGCTGGATAAAGTCATAGTTTTTGCTATTTTTGGACCAAAATGTATTTTTGATGCTTCAACAAATTCTAACTGACCCTCTGATGTCACATGGACTACTTTGATGATGTTTTTCTTACCTTTCTAGACATGGACAGTATACCGTACACACAGCTTCAATGGAGGGACTGAGAGCTCTCGGACTAAATCTAAAATATCTTAAACTGTGTTCCAAAGATGAACGGAGGTCTTACGGGTTTGAAACGAGATGAGGGTAAGTTATTAATGACAAAATTGTGATATTTTTTATAAACTAACCCTTAAATAATAACCATGAATTTTCCCACAAAGGTCTATTTTTATACTTTTGTTTGAAAATAAAAACGTTTTACTAAAAGCATTCAAATGCATTCAGTTATTACCAATTTGTGAGAAATGTGCTATACGATTACAAGTGGGCTCACTTACGTCTCCTGTTCAGCATGAATCCAAATGTGTGTGCTTTATGTATGTTTTGCATGCTTGACTTTTTAAGCCACAGCATGTTTAAGATGACAAAAAAACAAGACTCGTATTCTTCATGGTATTATTTTTTTTTTACCACTTTTTATAGCAATTCCTGGTTGATTTGGATAGTGGTTGGACAACCCATCCTAGCATTAGCATACTTGGACTTTTAAAACCTTCCCACCACATTCTTCCAGGTATATTATTACAATGCCCGGACACGTGAGTCGGCCTGGACCAAACCAGAGGGAGTAAAGATCTTCCAGCAGTCGGAGCTCAATCATCCAATGGCAGCTCAGTCTGGAGGAGCTGCAGCGGCTCCTAACAGCACTGCCTCTACTCCAGCTTCCTCCAGCAGCTCTACCACGGTTGTGCTCGAGCCAGTCTCCCCCACCCTCACCCTGAGCACCAGTCCTGACCCCAGCACCAGTCCAGCCCCCGCTGCCTCCCAACCCTCCACCAGTGAGTATTACACAAGGAATTATAGCTGCCTGTAAAATAATAGCTGCATTTATAAAATTGAGAACTCATGGCTAATATGATAAATATACAGTGTTTTCTCTTGATATGATATTTAAACACACATTCATTCTTCCTGTAGCTTCTGTTGTTTCTGAGATGCTTACAGTGGCCTCTACACCTCCGGCTAGTGTAGGCATGAGCCCTGTTACTGTGGTCAGTGTTCCTACAGTAACCACTACAGTCACTGCAGTGCAGACAATGCCGCTGTTGCCTCAAAGTCTCCCTCCTGGCCTGCCCATGGCCCAGCCAGCCACTGCAATCCCAGCATTCCCCCCGCTCATGGTCCCTCCATTCAGAGTGCCCCTACCTGGCATGCACATCCCACTGCCTGGTACGTACATTTTGTTTTATAAATAAATAAATAAAAATCTAAAAGTAAGTTAGTTTAGCTTAACAGGCCAGCAAATGTAGAAGTACTCTATTGACTGTATACTTGAATAACTCAACCAGTAGATGGTGCTCTGATCTTACAAAGTTATGTGAACAAGGTGCATGAACTTATGCTACAAATATCAGGACATTTTAACATTTTGAATTCTAAGCACGGAAAAGTCATCAAGATTAATAATCTTAAATCATGAGAATGTTATAGGTTCTACAGCTTTAAAATAAATGGTCGTACAGAGTTTTCAGTGAAAAATACATATATATGGAGATATCTAGTGTGTGTGTGGAAACTTTATTTAATTTTTTTTAAAACTTTATATCTGTTACTGAATGCAATTTATTTTTAAAGGTGTGCTGCCAGGGATGGGCCCTCCACTAGTACCCATGATGCATCCCCAGCTAGCTTTCACTGCAGCTCCTGCGTCTCTTAGGGGGGCTCTTCCACTTCCAGAATGGTCGGAGTACAAGACAGCTGATGGGAAGATGTATTATTATAACAATCGCACTCTGGAGTGCACCTGGAAAAAACCTGCTGAGCTAAAGGAGAGAGGTAAGCAAGGCCTGGAGCCTCAGGACTGTTGTTGCTGTTGTTAACTGCACTGACCATTAAGATTGACTTGCTCTGCTAAATCCCAGATGTTTTTTTCTGAGCAGATCAGGACAGTGACAAGACTAAAGATGGCCATAATGATGATTTAGTTTTAAAGGATATAGACATGGAAGCCAAAGCTCACAGCTTTGGTGGTTCTCAGTGGGTAAGCCTAAAGTCTGAAGGTCATTTAGATTTGTTTAAAGCAAACTTTGAGAATTTAAAAAATAATATTGATCTTGATGTTGTAGCTGCCCAGGGAAGAAGAGATGACCGAGGAGGCAAAAGCAGTTCAGAAGGGAAAACCTGTAGCCACAAACCCAATTCCTGGTACTCCCTGGTGAGCCTTTTTTCCTACCTTTTCCAAGTTTGTTCAGTAGAATTCAGAAAAAATTGTACATAATATTTTTTATTATTATTTTTTTTTTTTAGGTGTGTAGTCTGGACTGGAGATGACCGTGTGTTTTACTACAACCCCACCACACGCCTGTCCATGTGGGACCGACCTGACGAGCTGGTGGCCCGTGCTGATGTGGACAAATACATTCAAGATCCCTCCCACAAAAGGGGGCTAGATGACAACAAGAAAATAGGTGAAACTCTGTGACCATTTTAGATTGCTTGTGAACTAAGATTTGTTGGTAGTATCATAGAAAAAAAAAACAACACACACCTTTATTGCTCATTGCAGGTTTCACCAAAGTGGACATTGACACAACCATAGAGGACACACTGGACGATGAGCCTTCTAAGGCTAAGAAGTGGAAGTAAGTACCAACGGCCCTCAGCAGGAACCTTAAAGGGCAGAACACTCACCCCTGCAGAACACCTAGCCTCTGTACTATACAGAGGAAATCTGAAGTGACATGAACATTGTATTTCTTGTCATATGAAGAGAAAAGCAAATGAGGCTGTTGCCGTTCAAGCCCTGAGCTAAGACATGTTGATTGGAACATTTTATGTCACATTTAAAGAAATCTTCGGCGGCAAAGATTTTATTTTTTTCCCACCCAATGCTGACTTGTCTTGGCTGTGGTAATCTTTAGTTTGGGTCTTTGAAAAGTGGTGACCAAATCAAATCAGTCACTGTTTCCCATCAGTGCCCTTCACGCCTGCCTCCCCCTGACCCCAAACAGTGGTCCTGTTGCACAGGGGACTATTTTTCAGTGAACACTTCTAAGCTCTGGCGATGCCAACGTGGGCCTCCAAGGTAACCCACCTTGTTTGACCTCTCTTTAGCCTCCATTAGGCAAACCCCAGTGAACCAATCAAAACCTCAGCCCTTCAGTGATGTGTATTCATGTAATTGATGGGATTAAAAAAAAAAAAAAAAAAGGGGGCAAAAATACGAACATAGTAGTACTTGACATCCATATTTTTGGTTTTGAGCGGTTTCTAGAAGTATATTTTCTGTCCTTAAAAGGAACTTAATGCATTGATATAACTACACAAATATTATACGATTTAAATATCTCAATCAATGGATAATTATAGTAAACGCGGTAGATTTCTGTTTGATAGACACGTCAATTCTCTCAACAATATAAGGGGGGCAATCTTCCATTTTCAGAGATCCTCTCCAAATTTTTATTATTATTATTATTTTCTCACAAGCGTAGAAGCAAAAAAAAAATAAAAAAAAAGAGGTGTTCTAAAATGAAGTTCTTCCTTACACTCGTCGTCCTCTGTCTGACAGGAAGGACGATGTGAAGGAGGCTGATGCAGAGAAAGACGCGGCCGTGGAGGCTGAGCTGAAGGCCGCTCGTGATCGGGCCCTCGTGCCCCTGGAGGCCCGCATGAACCAGTTCAGGGACATGCTGCTGGAGAGAGGGGTAAAACACTTCAATCCAACGCAATACTCTAACCAGCTCTGTAATGTAAGACACATAAATCTGAATGGAACCCACCAAGGTACAATCTCAAGTTCATTCTTTTTATTATTCTTTAATATTATATTATATAGAGTCTTAAATCTCTCTGCTCTCTCTGTCACTCCGTTTTTTTATCTGTTCTTTCTGAGTGAGATAATGTTAAATGATTTGTGCTTGACTATAGGGATGGGCGGTATGATCAACATCTTGTATCATAGTGTTGATATCCTGGTAATTGTGTACATCACTATATTTAGTTATTTATCACAAGTGCACAGGTAATTTATGCTAAAAATTAATTGAAAAAAACTTTATTTAACAACCATTGGTTTGTCTGAAATATGGACAGTTTACACATTGGCTTTATTGCATTGTCAATGTAGGAGAAGCTTCAGTATGTTTAATAAAGTGCTTTTGTGAGAAAATATCACTTAACCAGGACAGTCTATAATTGAAACAAAAGAATCCACCAATTAAAAAAAAAAATGTATGCATTTAGCAGACGCTTTTATCCAGCGACTTGCGTGCATTCAGGCAAAAAATTTCGCTAACATGTAAATAAATGAGAGCTTGAGTCCATGATGTGAATGTTATATCAAAATATATAAGAAGCACTGACATATACCTGGATGAGCCTTAAAGGGATAGTTCACCCAAAAATGTAAATTAGGTTGTATTTTACTCACCCCCCAAGGCATCCTAGGTGTATATGACTTTCTACTTTCAGTTGAATCCAGTCGGAGTTATTTTAAAAGTTGTCTCTGATCTTTCAAGCTGTATCATTTCAGTCAGCAGGTGTTGCATTGCTTCAGTCCAAAAGACGTGAAATAAAAACGCACCCTTCCGTAAAAAAAAGAAAAAGTGTCTCACACGGCTCCGGGGGGTGAACAAAGACCTCCTGTAGCAAATTGATGTGTTTTTGTAAGAAAAATATCCATATTCAAAACATAATAATCTAGCTTTACGCTCGTTGTTGTAAATGGAAGCAGTTCCAGGTGAATTACGTATCATGGAAGAATGATTACTCTCAGAAGTGACGCATGCAGAAACGCAGCGGAGAGATCAAAACAAAACAATGGTCACTAATTAGTACAAAATGAGGATTTGTAAAGAAAAATGTTGGAGGATTTCAATATAAGCCAAGAGGAGACTGGTTTTATCATGTAAAAGTAAATCATGTAAAAGTTTCATCATTGCTAAAATAAGGAAACTTTGCTTCTTTTGTTCTTGCAAACAAACGTTGCGCAACGCTGACCTCATACGTCAACTGTTGGCGTAATCTAGATCAAAGTGATTATTACGCTTTGAATATGGATATTTTTCTTACAAAAACAAAGTCGCTACAGGAGTCATTTGTTTTAACCCTGGAGACACTTTTTTTTATTTTTATTTTTATTTTTTATTTTTTTTTCATGGATGTGCACTTTTTATTGCATGTCTTTTGGACTGAAGCAATGCAACACCTGCTGACTGAAATGATACAGCTTGAAGAATCAAAGAAAATTTTTTATATAACTCCGACTGGATTCATCTGAAAGAAGAAAGTCATATAGACCTAGGATCCCTCTGGGTTCAGTAAAACACAGCCTAATTTCTTTTGTGTGTACTAACCATTAAAGATAATAACAATTGTAAATAATGCGCAAAAAATAGTCATACCGCCCAGTCCTACTTGACAGTAGTGTTGGTGGCCTCTCTTGTCACTGTTCATACTAGAATCTCTATCTGTCATCTTTGGTCCTAAATTGTTGCATGAAATTACAAATGATTACTATTATTTACCACAGAAGAATGTACTGTTGCATTCTATAATGGTCAAGTATTTTGCATTGCTTGATTTGATGTAATTGCATACAAATATATGTGGAAGCTAAACACTATTTTTTTTTGTCCATCTCTAGCAGTGTTTTGTAATAGTGGTTATTGTAGGTGTTGACTGATAAAGATTTCAGTTATGTATCATTGGAATTTAATATGGCTTCAAGTTAAGCTCTTTAGGTCACTCCCATATGATGTGTGTTCATTAATTAACTTGAAGTGTTGTTTGACCATTTTTCTGGTACATTGGTAAGCCATCTTTTTGTCCACTTCATACCTGCAGGTTTCAGCTTTTTCCACTTGGGACAAAGAGCTGCACAAGATTGTGTTTGACCCTCGATATTTGCTGCTCAACCCCAAAGAGAGGAAACAGGTAAGAGTGCTCGGCGTATAGAGGGTTGCTGAATGAGCAGAAGTGGGCAGCTTTGTGATTTTTAATCTCCAATGGCTGTGCAGGTGTTTGATCAGTACGTGAAGACTCGTGCTGAAGAGGAGAGGAAGGAGAAGAAGAATAAACTCATGCAGGCTAAAGAGGACTTCAGGAAGATGATGGAAGATGCCAAACTCCACAATAGGTGTGTTGCAGGTTGTGCAGGTATTGTGTGAATGTCTTGAAATCTTGCCACTTGTACCAATTTTCCTTTCACCTGTTAGGACCACGTTCAGTGAGTTTGCGGCAAAACACTCCAAAGATCCTCGTTTCAAGACCATTGAGAAGATGAAGGACAGAGAGGCCATGTTCACCGAGTTCATGACCGCCTTGAGAAAGAAGGACAAGGAAGACTCCAGAAACAAAGTAGAGAAGGTCCGTCACCCGCTTCCCATAACCATCCTGTCATGTTGACAGAGTTAAGGTTGAATTTGACTTTGACACAAGTTGTGTTTGTGGCTGCAGGTGAAACAGGACTTCTTCGATTTACTGTCAGACCACCATGTGGACGTCTCTCAGCGCTGGGGCAAAGTAAAGGACAAGGTGGAGACGGACCCACGCTACAAAGCCGTGGAGAGCTCCGCTGCTAGAGAGGAACTGTACAAACAGTATGTGGAGAAACAGGCGAAGGTTAGAACAGTGTTCCTGGTCTTATTGATTCATCAGGAGGAAACTCCGAGACGAAAAAAATGGGTTTAATATAAGTGTCTGTGTTGTGTAGAATGTGGACGCAGAGAAGGAGAAAGAGCTGGAACGGCAGGCTCGAATCGAGGCCAGTCTGAGGGAGAGAGAGCGGGAGGTGCAGAGAGCTCGATCTGAACAAACCAAAGAGATTGACCGAGAGCGAGAGCAGCATAAACGAGAGGAAGCGGTCCAGCACTTTAGAGCACTCATGTCAGACATGGTCAGTGACACTTGCTGTAGTTGTCATTGTACGTTACATTAATCATACACACTTTTTCATTTTTTCGTTATTCTTTAAATATGTAGGTAAAGTCAACGGATGCTTCCTGGTCAGAAACCAGGCGCAATCTGCGTAAAGATCACCGCTGGAAGTCTGCTTCTCTGCTGGAGCGACACGAGAAGGAGAAATTGTTTGAAGAACATGTGGAGGCTCTTACCAAGAAGAAGAAGGAACATTTCAGGCAGCTGCTGGATGAGACCTCCACGGTGAGATCACACAACAACCATATATAATATTCATGATCATTTTTGTTCTTGTTATTAATAAATACTTTTATAAAGACTTGATCTCTATATAAAGATATAAGAAGAAGAATGGTAAGTACCACTACTGCTAGTGATTATTATTTTAAAATATATTATAAAATAATAATTATTATATTTGTTTTCTAATAACTATTATTGTTTTATAATATATTTAGTAATGATAATAGTAATTGCTATTCCTCTTATTATATTTTTATAAAAATTAAGTCTTTATAAAATCATTTAACAACAAACACTATATAATATTGTTGTTATATGTATATAGTGTAAATGTTATTTTAATATATAAAATATCATAATTTAAGCTCCACAATAATAATAATAACTTGTATAATATTTCTGTAATTATAGTATATTAAATATTTAAATTTTGTATTTATTATTTTGATTGTTGCCTCTATATATTGACAAGAATATTAGTATTAGTTTGTGAAAGGGTGTTAAATGATTTAATGTTTTTAACTTTAACTCCAGTGAGTCAGAGCTTTTCTTTAAAAGATGGTTTTCTGAAGAAAGAAAAACAGTCGGTTTTTGAGCTTGTATAAAGTACCAGTCATAAAATAATTAATTGTCAAATTTAAGATATTAAATATCAAATCTGAACATTTTGATAAAAATGTGTCATTATTTGAACCTTAGGATATGTATCTTTGGGTTGTCGATGTGTTCATGCTGCTTATGTAACTATTCAATCATAGATCACACTAACCACCACATGGAAGGAAGTCAAGAAGATCATCAGAGATGACCCACGCTGCATCAAGTTCTCCAGCAGTGATCGAGTGAGTTGAACAGTTTGAGATGTGAGATCGGGTGAGGGGACGAGTGAAATGAGTGCAGTCAAAGACGGACAGTTCTGACCTCTCGAAGCACAACAGTTACCTGCGAGATCAAAGGCAGATCAGATATCGCATTATTCTCATTCATACACTGTGCTGCTGATAAATACCGTATTTTCCGGACTTTAAGTCGCACCAGTCCAAAAATACTTCATGACGAGGAAAAAAACATAAGTCGCACCGGACTATAAGTCGCACTTATTTAGAACCAAGAGAAAACATTACCGTCTACAGCCGCGAGAGGGCACTATGTCTTCAGTGTAGACTACAGGAGCATAGAGCAGCAGAGCGCCCTCTCACGGCTGGAGAAGGTAATGTTTTCTCTTGGTTCATTTCTCTCAGTTCATGTTAAATTAATTTTGATAAATAAGTCGCACCTGACTATAAGTTGCAGGACCAGCCAAACTATGAAAAAAAGTGCGACTTATAGTCCGGAAAATACGGTATATCACATTTCAGTTCTGGTGCTTTTTATGAAAATATATATGATAAACAAGACACTTAAAGTGTTTACTATTTGATTCCAGACTAAAGATGTATTCGTCATCCATTTTTACTTTAATACTATAGGTATAATAATAAAAAATAATACTTATAGTTATATAGTTATTATATAATAAATAATATAGGGATTTTTAATTTTTATAGAAATATGACCACAATCACTAATCTCACACAGATAGTCATAGTGTTTGGGAATATTCATGCATGATTTAAATTAGGGCTGCCCTTAACTAAGGATATTTCTGGTTGACTACTAGTCATTCAATTTAAGCATTAGTCAAGTAATCACACGTTTATTAATAAACCATTTAAATCACTATAATGAGCCTTTAAATGCCTACAAAGCCTAATAAGCGCTTAAGTACATTAATAAAGCTTGCCACAGTGCAGGAGCTATGATTATGAATGTGTCAGGGAAAAACAGTAAGGAGGCTGCATTAACATTTAACTGATAAACTGTCTTTGTTCTTATTTTAAGATTTTCACGTCTTCTCCACAGTATTGGATGCGTCTATGCATGTGCATATGGCAGAAATATTTCAGATAAGCCATATTTGTGGTGGATGAATGATGAGTTTTAGGATGTCCTGACGGATGTACTTTATTAACCATAGACTATGATCTGTGTGATCTGTGTGACTTCTCCAATGTGGATTTTTTTTTTTTTTTTCTGCGACGAATACAATTTTGGTCAACTAACGATTAGTCTACTATTAGGGGGCAGCCCTAATTTACATACTTAATCACATGAAATCAGATTTAAAAAAAAAGTCATTTCCCATCATGCTTTTGATCAGCACAGTCGGTGAAGAGCAACTGCGCCTGACTGTGCAATCCAATCTTTCCTTTATCTCTTCTAGAAGAAACAACGTGAATTTGAGGATTATATAAAGGACAAATATATCACAGCCAAAGCTGACTTCAGAACTCTCCTGAAAGAAACCAAATTCATTACATATAGGTACGTGTTTTTCTTTCAAAAATTTGTATGTCTTGGTGAGGAAATGACTATATAAATGTATATATAAAATGTAATTCGCCTTATAAGGAACATGCGTATCATCTATGTTTTAACTTATATTTGTTAAAGCTTAACAAAAAAAAGTTAGATTAACCCAGCTCATATTTTCTTTAGATCACGGAGGTCGATCCAGGAGTCAGACCAACATCTAAACGATATTGAGAAAACTCTTCAAAATGATAAACGTTACCTGGTCCTAGAATGTGTCCCAGAGGAACGCCGCAAACTTATCATGTTCTACATTGAGGACCTGGACCGCCGGGGACCCCCACCTCCCCCAACCGCCTCAGAACCCAGCCGCCGCTCCACAAAGTGAAGCCCTAGAGGACCTTAGAGGACTGAGCATGAGCCAGCCCTGCACTCATCATAGCACAGTGTTACAGACATGTATTTTTTTTGAAACGTTGGTGTTATCTAATCAAACTGTGCAAGATGATGCCCTGTATGCCCACTAAGTTGCAGGCTGGCACAAGGCAAATTGTTAATGTCAATCTATTAACTTCATTCGTCAGGCAGCGAATGCATTTGTACTTGTTACTTGCACTTGGTACTGCAGCCTCTTGTTGAGAGTCTTGTGGATTATCATTGTAACAGGCTGTTAATACTGCAAGGCCAATGCAGACTGTGTGAAATGAGTCGTGTACTTTGCAGTACATGTAAAATGTCTCTTAAAGTGGTTTAATTTGGACTTGTTGCTATATTTCTGTATGTGTTGACTGGAAATAAATGCAACCTTTTTTCTTTTTTTTTTACAATTGTGTTGTAATCGTGTAATTTGCACAGGCTGTGAAATCAAAGAATACAAAATGTGTTCCTCTTGATTTTTATTAACCATCCCCCCCCCCCCCCCCCCACACACACACACTTTCCTTTATAAAATTAGAACAAAAAAGCAGAACATTAGTACATTTGCTACATTGTTTACTTCAATTTTACACCATTCCTGTTTGTTGCATCAATCAACCCATAAGCTGGGTTTTGAAATGATGCATGCACCTTCATGAAGTAAAATGGGAAATGAGAATTCAGAAGCTGAAAAGTTGGATACCTCACGGCCACAGCAGCCACAACAACATTTGTAGTTATCCAAGCCATCCACATCCTTTGTCCTGCCAAGAAGCAAGAATCAGATCTAGGCTGAATACTGACTCCATTGAAACATTTCATTTCATTATCTTAGGGCCCTTTCACATGACTCTTTAATGCATGAAACAACAGCATGAAATTCAAATATTTTAGCAAATATTTTTAGCATTCAATGTCAAATTTGACTTGGCTTTTCATTGAGCTTTCAAAACGCATCCAGTGATTACCAAGTTTGCATGAAGTTACATGAGAGATGCCAGCACAAAAATCTAAGCAAAATGGACGAGGCTAAGCCTTTGCTCAACTTCAAAGGCATATCATGAAATTCAAAGAAACACATTCTATTTTTTTGTCTCTCAAAGCAATCAGCGTCCTGCTTTTTTTCTGCTCTAAGCTCAAATACATTTTTCTTTGCTTTATTTTCACTCAGTAAATTTCCCAATTTCTTCCAGCATAGCAATAATCTTCCATGATGGCATGTTCTCATGGAGGTCAAATGGTGCTGGAGAGATGTGCTCAAGCCCTGACATGAGTCGTGTGAAAAGGCCTTTAATGACATTAAAGGTCAAAGGATCCTCTCAATATTGCTGTGCATTACCAATAAACCTATAGTGAGGGAGATTTGAAGAAATTAAAAACAAAAGCAGTCCAACAGCTAGTGTAATTGTCCGTGGTTGCAGTGCAAAATTAGTTAGATCCAAATCTGCTGTAGAAGGCAAAGCTCATCTAGATGTTCCTCTCAAGTTCACTGCTAGTGAGTCCAACCTTTCCACCCCAGTACATCTAGAGAAATAATGCCTCTTGTTGATGTGATAACTGGAGACATCAGAGCTACATGCTAGTTGACCTTGTCCTGAAATATATAGAGGTTGTTGGTGGCGGCCACAGCGATGATGTTCTCGTTTGGGTGCCATGCAGTGTGTAGGATCTTCTTACTGAAGTCCAGACTGTCCACACTGATTTCATCTTTACGACGCTTGCCACCAACACAAACTTTGCGTGGCTTGAGGATGGCTCTGGGTTTGCTGTTTTCCCGCGAGGCCTCCAGAGTCACATCGCGCTTAGTGTTTCGATCGAACATACGGAAGAAATTGTTGTAGGAGCCTGTCATTAGGACACTAATGAGAAAGGAATAAGACAATTAGTTCTTATTTCTTGATATCAGCAACATACAATCCAAGATCAATATGATAAACCTGGTGTGAATGATTGCTTTTGACAAGGGGAGTCCAATCCTTATCCTACAGGTCTATTTTCCTATAGAGCAGGGATAAGCAACTTAGATCCTGGAGGGCCACTGTCCTGTAGAGGTTAGTGTCAACTCTAATTTAACATACCTTGCCTTTTTTTAAGCAATTTTCAAGCAATCCCAAAGACTTAGGTTAGAGCTTTCAGGTGTGTTTGATTAGAGAAAGAGCTAAACTCTGTAGGACAGCGACTCTCCAGGACCAGAGTCGCCCAACCTTGGTGTAGAATTTGGCTCCAACCTAATTAAGGGTTTCTGGATTACTCAAAAGTTCCAGAATAGAGCTAAATGCTAAAAGGTGGACATCCAGGAGAAGGACCAGACACCCCTGTTTTACACAGACCTGTCAGTTCCATTCCAGACACATTCAAACTTGTCGAAGATGCAGTCATTCTCGTACAGTGAGCACAGTTTACTCCTTAGGTAGTCATGGACCTGTCAAAGGTAGAACCGACCACACAGATGATCAATACCTAGTATTTGAACAATAATAATTATAAAACTACTTTTTGATGTCATTATAAACCAATGATGACTAATCTTGGATCACTGTCCAATCGGCATTGCCAATACCTGATACGTTTCCAAAGGCTTGCTCTCCATGTTGACGTCCCACACCTTCACTGTGAGGTAGTCACGGGTCATCAAGTAGCGTCCACTGTGGCTGAATTTCACATCTGAGATGGAGGAGATGATCTCTGAGAAGAAGGAGCGATTACTGGGGTCTTCTGGTTCCTCAAATACTGATGGAGAGAAACAAGAAGACATTAATATATGTAAGTAACATTTCAGAAGCAGAGTTAGGTCTTGATCTTAAAACCTCTCATGACATTTGTCCAGATCTCATTACTTGGTGTTTTGGTCTGGATCTTGGTGTCAAGTTTAAAATAAGACTGCAGTCATTTCCAGCATCTTAAGGGTTTCAGACAATTTGCTTGGGACCCATGGCTCCAAACAGCCACAGTATAAAGTTTGAGCTTGACACAAACTCCAAAAGTTTGGGAGGACTACTTTCAATTTCAAAACCAGTTTGGTTTCAAGTACAGACTCTCTGTTCATTTAAATTCACCCACTGGTTCATTGACCAACAGGTCTTGGAATAACTTCTGGTTCTTTATCTGGTTTTGGGCCTTGAGGGGTCTAGTCTTGGACCGATTTTCATATTGGTTCTAGAAGTTTTGTTCGTGAACCCAACTGAAATTTCTAAACGGCTTTAACCTTTTTGTTTTGAACCAAGATCTTGCGCTACAATGAGTTGGTTGGCAAAAATGAAAACCATATCTCAAACAAAGTTCCAACAAAAGATCCAAAGACTAAAGTGAACTCACATTTAGAATGGTTGTCACAAAGTGCGGAGGTTCTCATGTCACACAATCTTATGGAGCCCTTACTGCTACTGTAGACAAACGTGTTGCACTGGTTAGGGTGAAACTCAGCCGCTGTGATCACCTCGGTCAATTCTTCCATGTTGGCAGGCTTTATGTCCACAATATCTGAGGGGGCAAAGTGAAGGATCCACAATACTACGTTTCATACAGTCGAAGCACATTAAATTCTCCATGAATCATTAAATCAATTAATGTCCTGCTTGATTAATGTGTCTGACCCTACAGAATTATATATATATATATATATATATATATATATGTGACGGGATGGGGGGGTTATGATATTAGACTTCGTAGCCTATAATAAAAGATAATGAATTTCAAACCTTAACAAAACACATTTTTATTCAAAGATCAGCCGTCTGTCATTACTCTTTAGTCTGGAACAAGAAACAGCAACATTAAAATCATGAACTCAAATGTCATTGTAAAAAAAAAAAAAAAAAAAAAAAGACTGTTGTAACAGTGCGTAAATCAGTAAATCAGTAATGTAACACTTAACGTTAATAAGCTTAAACGAATATAACGAAATAATTGTGTAGCGGAGTATTTTTTGTACACAGTGCCGCGAACTGTCAATCACTCCTGTACGCGTGCATCACACTGTCCTCCTTGCAGCTGCAGCAACTTGCGCTCTCTTCATCGAGCTTTAAAACAAAAAGGGGACAAAAAAAGCCAGCGGGGGCTGGCTGCAGGACGACTCAACCTCCGCGAACAGTTTTTAATGTTTATCAGACAATAAATAGTCAAGATTTTGCTTTAGTATAATTTTCGGGACAATTAGGGCCAGATCTGGGAGTCGGGACAACAGTTTAGATTTCGGGGCCATCCCGAATTTTTCGGGACTCTGGTCACCCTACCTGAAAGAGCTGCATTCATTAGCTTGAGTCTGACCTGCAGTGATAGTATACAGACTTGGTGAGGCGCCAGACAGGTAGTTTCACACACTTTCTCCGGCCACGTTGAGTTGTTGACACTTAACAGTGGGAAAAGCAACACATGCGCTATTCTATTGTGTAACTTGAGGGTGAATGGGTATTTGGGTAATGTATTTTCTGCTCTCGGTGGGATGAATTAGGAAGCTTGCATTAAATCGGCAGTTCAGGTAAAAGATTAAATCCACTATTAAAACAGATGTCCAAATGAGCGTACCGGTACGCTAAAAGCACGTTCTGGGCGCACGGAGAGGTGGCGGTACGCTCAAGAGCTATATTTGGAAGTGGCGGTACTGAGTACCAGTGCGTACCAGCCCACTTAAAGCACTGTATATATTGGATTATTATGTCAGATCTTCATTTCCCAAATGACTGGATGAAACCCGCTTACAAAGAGGTAAATCTGCAACTGAGAAAATCTCTCATGCTAAATTTCCCCCAGGAGAAAGCTAAGCTTTAAGAATTCGCTTGTATCAAAAAATAAAAAAAATCCCTAGGAGCCATAAATATAGCATCACATCCATCTGTTGGTGTTGGGAAGTGACAGGTTATCCATCGTGACATGTTGCGAGGATCATATATTTACAGTGCGACCTTTGGGTAATAACAGGCTTTATCTTCTCCCCAACTCCCTTGAGCAACTCCACAGAGCCCGTAGCCACCCATACAGACTGTGAAAAGAGTTTCCATGGCAGCCCTGCAGGGTCCTTGAGAACAGTAATCAATAGTGATCGATGGGGATGCGTGCCTGAGTAAGCTGGACACTATTTACCTTTGGGACGGCGAAGCAGGGGGCAGGATTAGTGGCGGACACTTGATAAAGGGTAATGGGCGTAATGTACATCACAGAGGTGTTATCTGTCAGAATTAAGTGACAGCAGAGACAGTCTGCAGGTGGTTTATTGGCTTTGTTCGCTTGCTGGTTTAGCTGAATCCTTTTGTCCTTAGTTTAGTAACAGGAGTTTAGGATTTATTGTGGCTGGGTACAATATTGGGGAAATAAAGCAATGAGCCATTGAAGGTTGAGCATACAGTATTGTTCAAAATAATAGCAGTACAATGTGACTAACCAGAATAATCAAGGTTTTTCGTATATTTTTTTATTGCTACGTGGCAAACAAGTTACCAGTAGGTTCAGTAGATTCTCAGAAAACAAATGAGACCCAGCATTCATGATATGCACGCTCTTAAGGCTGTGCAATTGGGCAATTAGTTGAATTAGTTGAAAGGGATGTGTTCAAAAAAATAGCAGTGTGGCATTCAATCACTGAGGTCATCAATTTTGTGAAGAAACAGGTGTAAATCAGGTGGCCCCTATTTAAGGATGAAGCCAACACTTGTTGAACATGCATTTGAAAGCTGAGGAAAATGGGTCGTTCAAGACATTGTTCAGAAGAACAGCGTACTTTGATTAAACAGTTGATTAGAGAGGGGAAAACCTATAAAGAGGTGCAAAAAATGATAGGCTGTTCAGCTAAAATGATCTCCAATGCCTTAAAATGGAGAGCAAAACCAGAGAGACGTGGAAGAAAACGGAAGACAACCATCAAAATGGATAGAAGAATAACCAGAATGGCAAAGGCTCAGCCAATGATCACCTCCAGGATGATCAAAGACAGTCTGGAGTTACCTGTAAGTACTGTGACAGTTAGAAGACGTCTGTGTGAAGCTAATCTATTTTCAAGAATCCCCCGCAAAGTCCCTCTGTTAAAAAAAAGGCATGTGCAGAAGAGGTTACAATTTGCCAAAGAACACATCAACTGGCCTAAAGAGAAATGGAGGAACATTTTGTGGACTGATGAGAGTAAAATTGTTCTTTTTGGGTCCAAGGGCCACAGGCAGTTTGTGAGACGACCCCCAAACTCTGAATTCAAGCCCCAGTACACAGTGAAGACAGTGAAGCATGGAGGTGCAAGCATCATGATATGGGCATGTTTCTCCTACTATGGTGTTGGGCCTATTTATCGCATACCAGGGATCATGGATCAGTTTGCATATGTTAAAATACTTGAAGAGGTCATGTTGCCCTATGCTGAAGAGGACATGCCCTTGAAATGGTTGTTTCAACAAGACAATGACCCAAAACACACTAGTAAACGGGCAAAGTCTTGGTTCCAAACCAACAAAATTAATGTTATGGAGTGGCCAGCCCAATCTCCAGACCTTAATCCAATTGAGAACTTGTGGGGTGATATCAAAAATGCTGTTTCTGAAGCAAAACCAAGAAATGTGAATGAATTGTGGAATGTTGTTAAAGAATCATGGAGTGGAATAACAGCTGAGAGGTGCCACAAGTTGGTTGACTCCATGCCACACAGATGTCAAGCAGTTTTAAAAAACTGTGGTCATACAACTAAATATTAGTTTAGTGATTCACAGGATTGCTAAATCCCAGAAAAAAAAAATGTTTGTACAAAATAGTTTTGAGTTTGTACAGTCAAAGGTAGACACTGCTATTTTTTTGAACACACCCCTTTCAACTAATTGCCCAATTGCACAGCCTTAAGAGCGTGCATATCATGAATGCTGGGTCTTGTTTGTTTTCTGACAATCTACTGAACCTACTGGTAACTTGTTTGCCACGTAGCAATAAAAAATATACTAAAAACCTTGATTATTCTGGTTAGTCACATTGTACTGCTATTATTTTGAACAATACTGTAACTGCAATTTTACAATAGTTAAAGGATGCTGTGACGTGATACAAAAAGGTTTACATCAAACACGTCTTCCATCAAAGAACAGGACTGTAGTCAAATGGTAGGAGATATCAGAAATTCTGACTTGGCACATTACCTAAAGTATTCAATTTGAACAATATGACTCTTATAATAGGCCCTGGGATGGGATGGTTATTCATATGTATGAACCCAGTTCTTTTTGTACATTAACAATAAACAGAGAACCAATATTTTTCAGACATGCAACTATCTCAGATTGCCATCGACCATCTGACTATAAAAGGATACTAAAGCTTCGGTTAGTGATCTCCAGGTTCCATAGGTTGATCCGCAG